>NC_060270.1:74079162-74163843 GCF_021613505.1 Equus quagga
ATGGTATAAGGGAATGGTCTACTTTCATTCTTTTGCATGTAGCTGTCCAGTTTTACCAACACCATTTATTGAAGAGACTCTCCTTTCTCCATCATATGCTCTTGGCTCTCTTGTCGAATATTAGCTGTCCATAAACGTGGGGGTTTATTTCTGGGCTCTCAATTTTTTTCCACTGATCTGTGTGTCTGTTTTTGTGCAAGAACCATGCTGTTTTGTTTACTATGGCTTTGCAGTATATTTTTAAATCAGGGAGTGTGATACCTCCGGCTTTATTTTTTCTTTCTCAGGAATCCTTTGTCTATTCGGGGTCTTTTGTTGTTCCATATAAATTTTAGGATTCTTTTTTCTATTTCTGTGAAAAATGTTGTTGGAACTTTGATAAGGATTGCGTTGAATCTGTAGATTGCTTTAGGAAGTATGGACATTTTAATGATGTTAATTCTTCCAATCCAAGAGTACAGACTATCTTTCCATTTCTTTGTGTCTTGTTTGATTTCTTTCAACATTTTATAGTTTTCAATGTACAGATCTTTTATCTCCTTGGTTAAGTTTATTCCTAGGTATTTCACTCTTTTTGTTGCAGTTGTAAGTGGGATTGTATTCTTAATTTCTCTTTCTGCTACTTCATTGTTAGTGTATAGAAACACAACCTACTTTTGTATGTTGATTTTGTATCCTGCGACTTGACTGTATTCATTTATTATTTCTAAAAGTTTTGTAGTGGATTCTTTAGGGTTTTCTATATATAAAATCATGTCGTCTGCCAAGAGTGACAGTTTCCCTCACCGAATACACAGTTTGACGTGCCACGGCTCTCTGGCTGGTATCCAGACTGACATTGCATCATTGCTTTTCAGTGTTGTTTTTACTGCTGTTGATAATTTTGTTTGTTCCTTTGCTTTAAGTAATGTAACATAGCAGCACAAACACCTAACTTGTTCTAGCAGTAAGACAGCCAATCTGCAGATAATTCATGTGTAATTTCAATGTCTAGGACTCTTGTCTAAATTCTGTGACAGCTAATAAAATGGATGGTGCTTTGTTTCCATCCTATTCAGGAAACAAAACAGAATATACGAAAAGAACAACATACTGTAGTAGAAAAGATCATAGGCTTTGGATTCGGACATTTATGTGTGATCAAGTCCCTGTAATGTGACCTTATTATGTAGCCTGAGGCAACATTCTTACTCGTCTATGCCCTCAATAGAAGTAATAATATTGGTCTTGTAGGATTGCAGTGGAAATAAATTCAATAATGTTCATGTAAACATCGGGAAGTATGTGGCACACTTTAGGGCATGAGGACATTTTCTTTCCTCCTCCCTTCTTCTCTTTCTAGGGAATAGTTCCTAGTGGAATTTTTATTTTTTATTTTTTTATTAATGTTATGATAGATTACAACCTTGTGAGATTTCAGTTGTACATTTTTGTTAGTCATGTTGTGGGTACACCACTTCCCCCTCTGTGCCCTCCCCCCACCCCCCCTTTTCCCTGGTAACCACCGATCAGATCTCCATATCAATATACTAAATTCCACCTATGAGTGGAGTCATATAGAGTTCGTCTTTCTCTGACTGGCTTATTTCACTTAACATAATACCCTCGAGGTCCATCCACGTTGTTGTGAATGGGACAATTTTGTCTTTTTTTATGGCTGAGTAGTATTCCATTGTGTATATATACCACATCTTCTTTATCCAATCATCAGTTTCTGGGCATGTAGGCTGGTTCCACGTCTTGGCTATTGTAAATAATGCTGCGATGAACATAGGGGTGCAACGGACTCTTGAGATTTCTGATATCAGGTTCTTAGGATAGATACCCAGTAATGGGATGGCTGGGTCATAGGGTATTTCTATTTTTAACTTTTTGAGAAATCTCCATACTGTTTTCCATAGTGGTTGTACCAGTTTGCATTCCCACCAACAGTGTATGAGGGTTCCTTTTTCTCCACAACCTCTCCAACATTTGTCACTCTTGGTTTTGGATGTTTTTGCCAATCTAACGGGTATAAGGTGATATCTTAGTGTAGTTTTGATTTGCATTTCCCTGATGATCAGCGATGATGAACATCTTTTCATGTGTCTATTGGCCATATTCATATCTTCTTTTGAGAAATGTCTGTTCATGTCCTCTGCCCATTTTTTGATCGGGTTGTTTGTTTTTTTGTTGTTAAGCCATGTGAGTTCTTTGTATATTATGGAGATTAACCCTTTGTCGGATATGTGGCTTGTAAATATTTTTTCCCAATTAGTGAGCTGTTTTTTCGTTTCAATCCTGTTTTCCCTTGCCTTGAAGAAGCTCTTTAGTCTGATGAAGTCCCATTTGTTTATTCTTTTTATTGTTTCCCTCAACTGAGGAGTTACAGTGTCCGAAAAGATTCTTTTGAAACTGATGTCAAAGAGTGTACTGCCTATATTCTCTTCCAAAAGACTTATTGTCTCAGGCCTAATCTTTAGGTCTTTGATCCATTTTGAGTTTATTTTGGTGTGTGGTGAAAAAGAATGGTCAATTTTCAATCTTTTGCATGTGGCTGTCCAGTTTTCCCAGCACCATTTGTTGAAGAGACTTTCTTTTCTCCATTGTAGGCCCTCTGCTCCTTTGTCGAAGATTAGCTGTCCAAAGATGTGTGGTTTTATCTCTGGGCTTTCAATTCTGTTCCATTGATCTGTGGACCTGTTTTTGTACCAGTACCATGCTGTTTTGATCACTGTAGCTTTGTAGTATGTTTTGAAATCAGGGATTGTGATTCCGCCTGCTTTGTTTTTCTTGCTCAGGATTGCTTTAGCAATTCGCGGTCTTTTGTTGCCCCATATGAATTTTAGGATTGTTTGTTCAATATCTGTGAAGAATGTTCTTGGGATTCTGATTGGGATAGCATTGAATCTGTATATTGCTTTAGGGAGTATGGACATTTTAACTATGTTTATTCTTCCAATCCATGTGCAAGGAATGTCTTTCCATCTCTTTATGTCATCGTCAATTTCTTTCAAGAAAGTCTTGTAGTTTTCATTGTATAGATCCTTCACTTCCTTGGTTAAGTTTATCCCAAGGTATTTTATTCTTTTCGTTGTGATTGTGAATGGGATTGAGTTCTTGATTTCTTTTTCTGTTAGTTCATTGTTAGTGTATAGAAATGCTACTGATTTATGCACGTTAATTTTATACCCTGCTACTTTGCTGTAGTTGTTGATTATTTCGAATAGTTTTTCTGTGGATTCTTTGGGGTTTTCTATATATAAGATCATGTCGTCTGCAAACAACGAGAGTTTTACTTCTTCGTTACCTATTTGGATTCCTTTTATTTCTTTTTCCTGCTGAATTGCTCTGGCTAGCACCTCCAGTACTATGTTGAATAGGAGTGGTGAAAGTGGGCACCCTTGTCTTGTTCCTGTCCTCAGAGGGATGACTTTCAGTTTTTGTCCATTGAGTATGATGTTGGCTGTGGGTCTATCATATATGGCCTTTATTATGTTGAGGTACTTTCCTTCTATACCCATTTTACTGAGGGTTTTTATCATAAATGGGTGTTGGATCTTGTCGAATGCTTTCTCTGCATCTATTGAGATGATCATGTGGTTTTTGTTTTTCATTTTGTTGATGTAGTGTATCACGTTGATTGACTTGCGGATGTTGAACCATCCCTGTGTCCCTGGTATAAATCCCACTTGATCATGGTGTATAATCTTTTTGATGTATTGCTGTAATCGGTTTGCCAAAATTTTGTTGAGGATTTTTGCATCTATGTTCATCAGTGATATCGGCCTGTAGTTCTCCTTCTTTGTGTTGTCCTTGTCAGGTTTGGGGATCAGGGTGATGTTGGCTTCATAGAATGTGGTAGGGAGTTCTCCATCTTTCTCAATTTTCTGGAACAGTTTGAGGAGAATAGGTATTAAGTCTTCTTTGAATGTTTGGTAGAATTCTCCAGAGAAGCCGTCTGGTCCTGGACTCTTATTTTTGGGGAGGTTTTGATTACCATTTCTATTTCCTTACTTGTGATTGGCCTATTCAGATTCTCCATTTCTTCCTGATTCAGTTTGGGGAGGTTGTAGGAGTCTAGGAATTTGTCCATTTCTTCCAGGTTGTTCAATTTGTTGGCATATAGTTTTTCATAGTATTCTCTTATGATCTCTTGTATTTCATTGGTATCTGTTGTGATTTCTCCTCTGTCATTCCTAATTTTATTAATTTGCGATTTCTCTCTTCTTTTCTTGGTGAGTCTGGCTAGGGGCTTGTCAATTTTGTTAATTCTTTCGAAGAACCAACTCTTTATTTCATTGATCCTTTCTATTGTCTTTTTTGTTTCAATATCGTTTATTTCTGCTCTTCTTTTTATTATTTCCCTCCTTCTACTGACTCTGGGCTTTGTTTGTTCTTCTTTTTCTAGTTCTGTTAGGTGTCGTTTGAGGTTGCTTATGTGAGCTTTTTCTTGTTTAGTGAGGTGGGCCTGTATTGCGATGAATTTCCCTCTTAGGACTGCTTTTGCTGCATCCCAAATGTTTTGGTATGTCGTGTTCTCATTTTCATTAGTCTCCAGATAAAATTAGATTTCTTCTTTAATTTCTTCAATGATCCATTGTTTGTTGAGAATTGTGTTGTTTAGTCTCCACATTTTTGCACCTTTCTCTGCTTTTTTCTTGTAGTTGATTTCTAGTTTAATAGCATTATGATCAGAAAAGATGCTTGATATTATTTCAACTCTCTTGTATTTATTGATGTTTGCTTTGGTTCCCAAAATATGGTCAATCCTTGAGAATGTTCCATGTGCACTTGAGAAGAATGTGTAACCTGCTGTTTTTGGATGAAGTGTTCTATATATATCTATTAAGTCCATCTGGTCTAATTTTTCATTTAATTCTATTATTTCCTTGTTGATTTTCTGTCTGGATGTTCTGTCCATTGGTGTTAATGGTGTGTTGAAGTCCCCTACTATTATTGTATTGTTGTTGATGTCTTCTTTTAGTTCTATTAAGAGTTGCTTTACAAATTTTGGTGCTCCTGTGTTGGGTGCGTATATATTTATAAGTGTTATGTCTTCTTGGTGGAGAGTCCCTTTTATCATTATATACTGTTCCTCTTTATCTTTCTTTATCTGTTTTGCTTTGAAATCTACCTTGTCTGATATTAGTATAGCGACACCTGCTTTCTTTTGTTCATTATTAGCTTGGAGTATTGTTCTCCATCCCTTCACTCTGAGTCTGTGTTTGTCTTTGGGGCTGAGATGTGTTTCCTGGAGGCAGCATATTGTTGGATCTTGTTCTTTGATCCATCCTGCCACTCTGTGTCTTTTGATTGGGGAGTTCAATCCATTTACATTTAGAGTGATTATTGAGATGTGGGGGCCTACCACTACCATTTTGAGTCTTGTTTTCCGCTTTTCTTCAGTTTCCTTTGTTTCTCGTCCCATGGTTTAATCTGTTCTGATGTAGAGCTGCTACTCTCTGTTGTTGTCCTTCTACTTATCTCCTCTGCTCTTGGTTTTGTAGCCCCTTTCCTTTTTTGTTTTTTTTCAGGAATGAGGGTTTTCCTGAGGATTTCCTGAAGAGGAGGTTTTGTGGCAATGAACTCCCTTAATTTTTGTCTATCTGCGAAAGTTTTTATTTCTCCATCGTATTTGAAGGATATTTTCGCTGGGTAGAGAATTCTCGGCTGTAGATTTTTGTCCTTCAGATTTTTGAATATATCATTCCACTCTCTTCTAGCCTGTAAAGTTTCTGCTGATAAATCTGCTGATAGCCTGATGGGGGTTCCTTTGTAGGTTAGTTTCTTTTGCCTGGCTGTCCTTAGTATTTTCTCCTTGTCGTTGACTTTTTTTTAGATTTTTATTTTTTTTAAAGATTTTACTTTTTCCTTTTTCTCCCCAAAGCCCCCCGGTACATAGTTGTATATTCTTCGTTGTGTGTCCATCTAGTTGTGGTATGTGGGACGCTGCCTCAGCGTGGTTTGATGAGCAGTGTCATGTCCGTGCCCAGGATTCGAACCAACGAAACACTGGGCCGCCTGCAGCAGAGCGCGCGAACTTAACCGCTCGGCCACGGGGCCAGCCCTCCTTGTCGTTGACTTTTGCTAGCTTCACTACTATATGGCGTGGAGTTGGTCTTCTTGCATTGATAAAGTTTGGAGATCTATTGGCTTCTGTCACCTGAAGATCCATCTCCCTCACCAGATTTGGGAAGTTCTCAGCCATTATTTCTTTGAATAGGCTTTCTGCCCCTTTCTCCTTCTCTTCTCCCTCTGGTATACCTATAATCCTTACGTTGCATCTCCTAATTGTGTCTGATAATTCTCGGAGAGTTTCTTCATTTCTTTTTAGTCTTGCTTCTCTCTCCTCCTCTGCCTGCAGCAATTCTATATTGCCATCTTCCAAATTGCTAATTCTTTCCTCCATATTATCGGCCCTACTGTTCAGAGCATCTAGATTTTTCTTAATCTCCTCTATTGTGTTCTTCATTTCCAATATTTCTGTTTGGTTCTTCTTTATCGTATCAAACTCTTTTGTGACATAGCTCCCGAACTCATTGAGTTGACGGTCAGAACTCTCTCTTAACTCATTGAGAATTTTAATGATGGCTGTTTTGATGTCATCATCATTTAGGTTATATATCTCATTTTCTTTGGGATTGTTTTCTGTGTATTTGTTACTTTCTTTCTGTTCTGGAGATTTAATGTATTTTTTCATATTGCTTGATGTTGTTGATTTGTGCCTCCGCATGGAGATAGAGTTTAGTTGCTCCTTTCACTTGTTTCAGCTGCTGCGGTGGGGGAGCAGCTGTTTATACTGCACCAACCAGGAAACCTATCCGCAGTTGCTAACTGGGCCTGGGCCCCTCCTCGTAGCCACAGTGGCCCTTTGGATTCCCTCCTCTGCTGTGGGGGCCGTCACAGGGGGGCTTCAGGCTGCTGGTGCCTACTGTTGCAGCCCACCTAGATGTGCTCTCTCCTTGGGGTCTGCAACGGTGTTATGGGCTTTTCCAGTGGCCAGGGGTGGGATCACTTATATTTGTCGCTCCGTTGCTGTCGGCACCCACAAAATCTCACTTGTCCTCTATGGGTCGTAGGAGAGCTATTGGCATCTTCTACAGTCTGTGGTTAGTTCACCTAGCTATGCTGCTTTTGCCCTGGGGTCTTCCAGCCTTGTGGCTGGTGGCTGGGTGCCTTCTACTGGTGCTGTGCAGAGGCTTTCCCTAAGGCTGCTGTGAGCCTGTAGGGTTTCCCCCTAGGCTACGAAGCTGGGTCTCTGGAACTCCCCCCAGCCTCAGTCCTCTCCGAGATCTCCGGCAATCCCTAGACCCACGGGGCGGGCAACGGCAGCTGGGGGTCGCCCCGCCCTCTGGGATTCTCTCCAGGCCTCTCCCGGAGCCATGAATGCTCAGCATGGCCCCTCTGCTAATGGCAGACAGAGAGTTTTGTCTGCTGCCCGGGCGGAACTCCGGCGCTTCCCGTCCGGGTCGCAGAGCCGGCCTTTGAAACTTCCCCCAGCCCCGGTCCTCTCCGAGATCTCCGGCAATCCCTAGTTCCACTGGGCAGGCAACGGCAGCTGGGAGACCTCCGTACCCTCAGCGACTCTCTCTGGGACCCTCCGGCGCCGCGAACACCCGGCGGGGACTCCCCGCCAATGGCGGGGAGAGACTCTCCCCGCGGGCTCAGGTGTGCAACTCCAAAGTTTCCCTCTGCGTTTAGGAGTAATTGCGAGGAGTTTAGGTAGGGTTCTGGTCACCTGTATCCACTGTCGCTCCTCTGTTGTGTGCTCGCTCCTGCCCTAGATGTGTGTACATCCTCTGGGGGCGACCGTTGGAAGAAAGACGCTTGCGGGTACTAGGCTGCTCGTCGGGGTCGGAGAGTTTTCACCTATTTCCACATCCTCCCGGAGGAAAGTCCATCTGCCTTCCGATGTATAGTCGCGTGGGTCTCTCAGACGTCCTGAGATGCTGTCTGGATATCCTTTGTCAAGCGATAAGTGTCCAAATAATTGTAGACTTGAAGGGGGAGAGACAAAGAGGACAACTCACGGCGCCATCTTGGATCCAGGTCCCTAGTGGAATTTTTAGAATGTAAAAAAACATAACAATTCGAGCTTTAGCTCGGATGTTGCCACTGCTCTCAGTTTTTTCAGTATCTATAAAATGTGGACATTTTAGCAGCTTCTGTTAACTTAGAAGTGAGTGGCACATACTTAAACGAAGCCAGTATGGACATGAGAAGTAAGAAGAGGAGGCGAAGTTGTAAGAGTTATGGTAGCAGCTCAGTCAGGCAGACGACAGGACAGCAGAGGAAGAGAGATGAGGAGTGTACAGAGGAGGCAGAAGTCATGAGGGCTGTCATGGTAAAAGGAGACAACAGGAGCAACAGTAAATGGAACTAATGTGGGGGCTAGTTACCCATTCCTGCTGTAGTCATGGACATTGGTCAGGGTGAAAGATAGCCGAAAATGGAAAAAGTGGGGCAGAGTAGAGGAAGGAATACAAAAATAGCAAGATAGAGGCAAAAGGGAAAGAAATAAAATGCTCTCGATTTGCTATGTCATCTAGGTTCTACAGCAGTTGATATAGAAGAAGGCAAAACATGTGACAAGAATATGAAAAATTGTAGAATTTCAAAAGTGGGGCAGGAGAATAAACCCGGCAAGGATTGGAGCCAACTTCCTAGCACAGATTAAGATGAACACCCAACGAACATTATCCTCAGTAACCAAAATCCCAAGAATTAAGGATTTTAAGGTGAATTTTCAGATCAGCAGACAAATTAGATTAATTCTGATGACTCTATTAGGAGAAAAATTATCAAGACGGCAGAAAGCACCTCATGGGTTATCCAGTTAATGCATCATGACTGGTTAAAAGGTATATAGGGTCAAGGGAATTGGAATGTACGAATTGTTGAGATTAACCAGAAAAAAGGAAGGAATAAAGTTGTAATAAAGATGGAAAATAAAGTTAATGGCAAGCAGATGGAGCAACACATTCTTGGCACTCCATTGTGGGTCAGCAGAGATGTAAAAAGACAGATATTAAATATTTTAAGCTTTGTGGATATGATGGCTACTTTTATGCATCAACTTGACTGGGCTAAGAAATGCCCAGATAGTTGGCAAAATGTCATTTCCAGGTGTTTTTGTGGGGGTGTTTCTGGAAGAGATTATCATTTAATTCAATAGACCGAGTAAAAAAGATTGCCCTCACCAATGTGAGGCACCTTGTAATCCATTGGGGCCTGAAAAGAACAAAAAAGGGAAGAGAGGGTGAGTTGTCTCTCTTTCTTTTTGAGCCAGGGCATCCATCTTCTCTTGCACTCAGACAGCAGAGCTCCTGGTTCTCTGGCCTTTGGTTTCCAGGACTTATACCAGCAGCAGCCCTTCACCCAGTTCGTAGACTTCCGACCTTAGACTGAGAGTCGCATCCTCAGCTCCCCTGGTTCTCAGGCCTTCTGACTTGGACTGAATTCTACCAATAGCTTTCCTGGTTCTTCAGCTCGCAGACAGCAGACTGTGGGAGGTCTTAGCTGCCATAAATGCATGAGCAAATTCTTATAATAAATCTCCTCTTATATATATGTCTATATATCCTATTGTTCTTGTTTCTCTGGAGAACCCTGACTAATACAGCAGGCTGTGGGGCTCGGCCACAGAGACTCTGCCTTTGTAGTGCAATAGCAGCCATAAACAGTACATAAACAAATGAATGTGACTCTGTTCCAATAAATCTTTATTTATGAAAATCGGCGATGGGTCAGATTTAGCCTGTGGGTGGTAATTTCCTGACTCCTGCGCTGTATTCCTACCTCTGAGAGGGAAGAGAGATTAGAACCACTGACGAAAGGCCTAGAGGAGATCCCTGGGCAGGAAAACACCACACACAGAGGTAGGGCTCTGTGTTTAGGGAAGATTTGAGGGAGACCTCTAATTACCTGTGACATTCCACCTCATTTATTTTAGAAGGTTGCGTAAAGGTTTCTCAAAGTTTTTCTGCACCCCTCCCCATCTAAATTAAAAGGTTATTGTGAATTTCCAGAATCATGTTTCTACCAGGAAGCAAGCAGTCCCCTCTCTGTTAATTCTTATGAAAACAGCCTGCATGTTTAGGATTTCAGTGGACTACACAAATTTGAAAGAAGAGAGGATAGGGCTAACCATCTGCCAGATGTGACTTTTTTATTTAGGAGTTACTAATGATGTAGCTTTTACATCAAAAAAGCTGAAAAGCCCACTATTGCTTAAGAAAGCATCTGAATATAACATGCCATCAGGAAATGTGCTCCAGGTGTGGAGAACAAGGCCTCACTGGGCCTTCTGCAGAAAGTGAATGGTGTGTAACTTCTGTAATAAGAAAGGCCGTGTCTATGCAAAATGCATGAAAGCATGTCAGCCAGAAAGGAAGTCAGCCCCATGGGGTCAGCTGCATGGGCCCAGAATGAAAGGGGACATGAAAGAGTTGCCCTGGTCACTACTGTCCCAGTGAATGCAGCGGTAGGGGGACAGCGAGGCTTTGAAAGGCGTTGCCAAGAAGACATGGGAAGAAAAATAAAGATCCGATTTCAGGTTGTAGGTGGAAAAGATTACTGAATGCAGCATAAAGTAGCTGTGGTGACCAACACACAGGGCTAGAGAAGTCTGGGGTGGGGAGGGGGAAGCTAGTTCCCTCCGAGGAAGAGAGGGGCAGGGCCTGTTTTGGTAAAAATGGACTTGTGTAAGAGGCACGGGAGCGGGAAGTGAGGAGAGAGGACACAAAGGGGAAACAGGGAGGATGAGAACACAAAAAGAGGGGCTCCTTCTCTCCCCAGCCCTAGAATAGAGGGTTCCCAAGCGGACCCAAAACAAAGAGGACCAGGAGGAAGTAGAGAATCTGATCTCAGAGGAAATGTAACAAAGAAGTCAAAGGGGGAAATGAAAGGGGGAATTCAAAGAAAGTCTCCGAAGAGGAGTATTTGAATTGACAGAGAAATCTAACACAGCATTGTTGAGAGCAGGAATATGTAACCGCTGCTGAGAGAGGAATAAAGAACAGTGAGGGAAGAAGGGAGGGGCTAGGAGAGGGGAAGGGAATACGTATTTGTTGTGTGTGGTTTGTGAGGAACCAGAATGTAATTTCAGTTTTGAAAGATTTGAGGGAGATCTGTTTGCGCTGCTGGGGAGGAATTATAAACAGCTCATCATCTATTTCAACTCTGGGAGTAGTCCTCTCAAAAAGACTCTGCAAATGTGAGATATTATTATATGTTCGAATTCATGTCATAAAGTACACACTTGGTTCTGAATACTGGATTAGTCAATGTGATAGAAAAGGGTGAGTTTAGTGTATATAGAATGGAAAAGTACATGCACATACACACACGTATGTACGTATCCACACATGCATATATGTATGCATATATCACGGTACCAATTTAAAGGATTAATTAGCAATTACGAGTACCTGTTAGATACTCAATTCATTTATCAGAAGAATTAAATAGGAGATTAAAAAAATGAATAGTGCAGCTATGTGTCTGAATCATTATTCACATAACTTAGATACTCATCTATTGACATGTCAAGGGAGATATCAAAGTTATACAGTTGATGATGATCATTTCTCACTGATGAGAATAAAGAAGTGGGCTCCAGGCTTTATGAGTGCATATTGCTATTTCTAAAGACAACGAAGTGTCTTGCTCTTTTGGATGCCACCATTGCTAAAACTTCTCTTTTTACAGTTTGGTTGTTCTTCCTCCATTGGCTACTTGCCTTCTTCACAGTCAGAATCTGAGTTTACCCACTGTCCTCAGTATCATTAGTTTCTTTTCATCTGTCACTTGTCTTTCTATGTTACAGAGGAGAAAGCTTGAGCCAATTCTGGGAACAGAGAGCTTGCTGGGATGTAACAGGATAGGGTAGGAGTGGCAAGTACTCTCCTAATTGGCATCTCGTGTACATCTCATAGAACTTGCCTCTCTCTTGACTCTGTCCCCATAGCAACCCCAGTGAGACAGCCTTGCTGTTTTTTCTTTCTTTGTTTTTGCTATTAGGATTGCCAGACATTATCATTTAGTGTAAGAAATTAACTTCAATTTAACATGTAGGAACCATGCAACATATAGCGGAGGCATTCTTTCCTTTTAGTAGTTTGTGTGCTGGATGGTCAATATCTCAACCTTTGTTGATTGCTAAAGCAATTAACATTTTTTTAATACAGACTTTTTCAGACCATACCCATTAAACCTCCTGCTTCTCTACCTCCCCTTAGCACTGTGCCTACCACAAAAGTCAAAACTGGAGCATGATGTCCTTTTTTAATTTAAAGAATTGTCATCTGAGACTGCTAGATCTTGAAACACATCTCGTTAACGAAGCACTAAATACGTCCCACAGAAGATGACCTTACCTCGGAATTAAGATGGGAGAAAAACTATCAGGAATTTCTAATATCAGGTAAATATATGGCATGATGTGACAATGATAAATATTGCCTAATTTTCAGTAACTAGAGACCTATCAACATTATAAATCTTTCTAAGAAAAATCTAGGGTATTAAACAGATGGCTTGTGACAAATAGGAAAGGTTCACTCGCGTTTTTTATTCATTCAATAAGTGTTTATTGAACATCTACTTTGTGCCTGATGCATTAGATTAAGTCGATCTTATGGGAGAGTGTCTTTTGCATGATCTTTCCTTTAGAAATATAGAGGTGATGCATAACTGTAATTTACTTGTATACTTTTTTATAAGTTCTATATGAACACATGCATGAAGCAGCAGAGGAAAAAAAAAGGCCTCTGAATATTAACTTTATATTAAAGCATTATGGCAACTATAATGTTGGCTGTCAGCCTTGGATAGAAAACAGGTTTACTCCTAGCTCCTCCCGTCACTTGTTTCATGGTTTTAAAAATGTCTGCAGTTGAAAACATCCTCTGAAAAGTTTAAAAGTATATCTCTTTTAAAATTTTTATATGAATTTGAAATCCCTAGGAGAGAAACATCTTCATAATGTAATTTTTCAAGACTTTCTCCTCAGAGTCTAAACTGTGCCAAGTTCAAGACAATTTTCTCCTTAATCATATGAATATTTTACGTAAGTATAATATTCCCTTGTACTAAGATAAATCAAACTTGCCTCAAAAATTTAACTTTGGGCAGATTCTTCTTTGGTCAATTTATCTGATATATTCTTCTAATTCTGAGGGAATAGACATTTCTTAGCGATCAGAATTTCATTGAATTTCTGAGAATAAAAATGCAAGCAAGTCATTATTCTTGCCTATGGGGAAAGGAGCAAGTGAGAATAAATGAAATCCAAGGGTAATCCCTAAAACTCATTTTAATGATTACTTTCAACTCCTTTCTTTAATAAAGCTGCTGTGGTGAGGCTTACAATGGGCAGGCAGGAGTGGCTGCTGTGTCTGGTTTCACCCCTTCTCCCTGCTTCTGGGGACACCGGGACTGAAGGTACTTGTGGGTTAAAGGGAACAGAGGCAAGGATCAGAGGAGCAGAAAAAGAAACTTTGCGAAGGAGAGTAAATATAAATCAAATCAGTCTTTCTTCCCACGTGATTCCACCACACTTTGTTCTAGTTCCGTCATCTCTCTTCTCAAACTTCAGTGTGATTAGTTAGTTAGCTGTTTTCATAGATCCATTGTCACTGATTCATTAAACAAATATTTATTTTGTGTTTCCTGTGTGCAAAGACTGCAAGCCCCAAGAGAATAATGGAGAGTGTGTCTCCTAGGGGCATGTCTCATTTTGGTACCTTTAAGATACTCTCATAAAGGACAGAAACTTCCATGGGCTCAGTGTGTAGGGTAGATCTGCCAGCTGGAGCAGTGGGAAGCGTAGAGTTCTTTCCAAGGCCCTGTGGATGCACCTCTTTTCATTCTAATGTGACTTAGGCTTGTGAGCATGTTCGATTTTCTGGCTTTTACTTCTGTTGCATTTCTACTTTTGTGACAGAGGCGTACTGGTGTGACCAGCTATTTTAAGGTACTTGGGATTTGTTTTAATCAGATATGTTTAAGACACACAGACATTGAAATGACTAAGAAGTTTTTTACACTCACAAATCCTAGGAGCAGGAGGCATGCCACACCACAAAGGCCTTCATGGGGGAGCAGTGGGGTCAGTAGGTCAAGAGGCAGAGGAAGTGAGGGGAAAATGTGAGCAAGAGCCTTCATTCTGGTTTCTGTAGGAACGGGCAAAGCAGGGTAAATAGATTTAGGATTGGCTAGTTTGAATAATTTCAGGGGACTCTTGGGCATAGGGGCTGTCCCTAGTTGTCTGATACTTGGCCCTGAGTTATTGGGGTGGGGGAATAATGGCATTGAGTGTGAGAGCCCCAGAGGAAGGAGTTTGGGGGTGGGCTCTGGATTGTGGGTTTGCATGTCAAGGGTATGATCCCATGGGACTTGTTCCGTATCTCTATGCATTAGCTAACGCTGAGAGTGGCAGCAAGGGCCCAAGATGTCAAAGCATCAGAAAATTGAAAAGGCATTCTTTTTTTTTTTTTATTTTTTTGAGGAAGATTAGCCCTGAGCTAAGTGCTGCCAATCCTCCTCTTTTCACTGGGGAAGACTGGCCCTGAGCTGACATCCATGCCCATTTTCCTCTACTTTATATGTAGGACGCCTAGCACAGCATGGCGTGCCAAGAGGTGCCACGTCCACACCCGGGATCCGAACCAGTGAACCCCAGGCCACCGAGAAGTGGAATGTGCGAACTTAACTGCCGCACCACTGGGTCAGCCCCTGAAAAGGCATTCTTAATACACTTTTAGATTTATGATCTCTGTTTCTAAACTTTCCCATTACCATGAACATTCAGCTCTAGTTATGTGCTAGCTTTGGATCTGTCTGTAGGCCATTTCTGTGCCCCAACTCAGTTTAGTCCTTCCTGCAATTACATCTCTTCATGCCAACATTTGGTTAATAGTTTATGCTGACCTAATGATAACCACTTCTATACACACACGCACACACCACACACACATACACATGGGTCCTCACCACAGTAATATTAGTAAAGACAAAATCAGAGAATAACTTAAATATCATTACAGACTAGATTGGTTAAATAAATTATAATACATCTATGTGACAGAATTCAGTATAAAATTTTTGAAATATTTTTTAATAATATTTAAATAATTTAAAAATATTCATAATATTAAATGATAAAAATAAATCAAAATGTACATGTAATAAAGCCAATTTTAAAACAGATACATAGATAAATTATAGTAAAAACTTGAATACACATATTTTATCAGGAAATTACTGGAAAAATATGCCAAAATCATTTCAATTTTTTTCTTTGTACTCTTCTATATTTAGCATTTATTACTTTTGTAATCGGAAATGTACATTTTACTTAACAATTGAAGGATTTACTGTCTAATAGAAAGAGAACTAAATCATTCATTCAATCAATATTTTTGAGCACTCATTTTATGTAGGTGCTATGATAGATATTGAAGAATCAATTTAAACAAGTTCCTGCCTTCTTGGAATTTAGAGTGGTGAATACTGATAAATAAATAGGAGATTACAGTGTCTCAGACAGTATCTCACACATATTCAATATCTAATAAATGCGTATTTAATAATCAGAGGAGAAATAATTGTACACTGTACAGATAAGAAGATAATTAGGATTTTGACAGTCTTATTTCAAACTTTAATACCATCTACTATTTTTCTACTTCTTTCAACTTTACCACTATTTCAAAATCTTTTAAGCAAAAATATCTCATTCATTCACTGGAATAAGTCTGTGACTAACTTCTAAACACTCCTATGGTTTTGGGTCTCCTCTGCCCCCAACATGTGACTTGCAACAGGACCTCTGCAGACTTGCTCCACGTCTCCTTCCAGGTGGTATGCTAGAGGATGGTACTTGATGTGGAGTCTAGCACATGCTGTGTAAACGAAAGGGACAAGGGAGGAAAAAGAAGTCAAGAGAGGATGAGCACATTTTCTGTGGGAAGAGTGAGAGCTGGGGGAATCTTATGGCAGAGCAAATGTGGTCTTATGAGAATATAGTCAGTAGGTCTCAGTCACAAAGCTCAGTGGGCTTCCAACCACAGACACTTCAGAACAGCCCGTTGTCAGGTCTCTCAGCCCCATCTGTAGGCTAGCCTAACTGAACTGAATCTAAGCTAAGCCTGAGGCGGGCAGCAGACCTTCTAATTCAAGGAACTGCATGACATCCAAGGAATGCTTTTCATCCACTGAGTCCCAAAGCTAGTCTCAGGAAGGAGAAAAGGAAGCAACTTTATTCTAAGTCTCCCACGAAGGAGCAGCTGGGACCTTGGTGTACAGCCTATCCTGGCTGGACTGGACTGAGGAACCTGGCCTGGACTCAGTCCACACCCGGGGCAGTGCCAAATAGAAGTGGATCATGAAATTTATGCAACTTGGAGAGCTGTCTTTAAGAAAAAGAATACATTATACAGATGCAAATTTAAGTACAAAAGTGAATATTTATTTAGGATGAATAAAGAAATCATGACAAATTAAAAATACAATAAAACTGACAATGAAATTCTAGAAAAACAACATAATGTATTTTTTATTGATTTATGTAACTTTATGATACATCGCAACATTATGTTTTTACTTCTTCCTTTTGATGGATAATCTTATTTACTTCTTCATGTAAAAATACAATGATTTTGTAATATCTTTCAGAAAGAAGAGAAAAGTAAATCAATTTGTCTTAATATGATGGACCAAAATTTTATTATGATTACTATTATTATTGATGGTTTATGATTTTTATAATGTTCTTCAATTTGAAAACTAGTTATTCATAATTAAATTCTGCTTGGATTTTAATATGAGTTAAACGTTCCTTCTTGTTATATTTGGATTCTGATATGGCTGACGATTCTGAAAGAAACAGAAAATTAATCTGAAATTGAAATCACATGAGTAATCCAGATTAGTTTTAAGTATAGAAATGTGTTATGTTAAGATACATATTTTAATAATAAAATTATTCTTATACTACATACCCTCATTTGTTAGTGAATATATGAAGAAGTTGTGTCACGGAAACACTCATTTCTTCAAGCTGTTAAGACAATCTAGTGTGCCATTCCAATGAGACTTTGAGATTTCATCAGTGTTTCAACACTGACACACTAAAATGTGATCCAAAATGGGGGGATGCACAAAGACACAATTTCAGGCACAAATGTAATCATTTGTGGTACTGTTACACGTTCATGTCTTACAAATTGAGAAATTCGGATACATTCTACTTCAACTGTTTCCTATCACATTGGAAAATACAGGGTACGTGACTAATGATCTACACAGCACTATCAAGTATATTCTGGCCAGGAGGAAACTATTTTTTCTAGGGATGAAAGATCACTGAACTCTCTATATAAAAGTTTGTACAGCTAATGATTACAATAAGTTTCCACTGTTCTAGTCCTATGCATTCCAAACCTTGTATTTCCTCTGCTACTCAAAAATTTATAGTGCCTGTACACACCATAAGATACTTTCATATAGTGATATGACCTCTCGCTTTGTCCCGAGGTCATGACACAGTGGGAGGCTAGAAAGATGTTCCTACACTGTGGTGGCTACAGGGAAGTAGCTGTAAGTCACATAAAAATAACCCACTGAAGTCAAACTGAATGTTTCTTAAATACAACCTCATCTTGGCCACATGTTAAAATGGCCTATAGTCACTTCAGTGTCAAGGGCAAATAGGGGCAAGAAAGAGTGGAAAAAGCCAGGAGTTTTAATCAGTTGCAATTAAAATGTCATATTTTGCAAAATTTCTAAAACATATGGTTATGTAAAGGCATTGCTTGAATCTCTTTGTTGGAAACGGCTCATGCGAATGAAGCTCCATTAGTTTCACGAAAAACCTACCACTGGCTGCAGAACATTAGGGGACTTGGTTTTGAGGCACTGAGACAACAAAGACAAGGAGACAAAGTAAGGGTTTGTACTAAGTAGATGGAAGTATAAATTTTTTGTTTTTGTTATCCTACAGAATTAGATAACCTCACATATTGACCCCCTTTTCTACTGCTGCATAACAATTTACCACAAACTGGGCACCTTAAAACCACATGTATTTATTATTCCATAGTTCTGTAGGTTATAAGTCCTGCATAGTTCTTTTGAGTTCTCTGCTTAGGGTCTCACAAGGACAAAATCAAAGCATTGGCAGACTGGGCTCTTATCTGGAGTGTCTGGGGAGGAATCCACTTGCAGGCTCATTCGGGTTGTTGACACAATCCAGTTCCTAGCAGCTTTGGGTCCGAGATCCCCACATCCTTGCTCACTCTCAGCCCTGGGTCCACTTCCAGCTCTTGGAAGCCTTCTGCACGCTTATCACGTGGCACTTTCCAACTTCAAGCCAACATCACGCAGGGCTCATCTCGTTCTTCAAATATGTCTGACTTCTGTTTTTGCTCCTTCTGCCATCAACCAGAGAAAACTCTTGACTTTTAAGGGCTCTATGATTAGATCAGGAACACCTGGATAATTTCCCTATCTTAACGTCAATTGTGCCATATAACATAACATAATTATGGAAGAAATATCTCATTATATTCACAGGTTCTGGGGATCAGGGGGACGATTTCAGAAATTCTGTCTGCTACACACATTAAATAGAAAAGAAGTTTTCTCTCTTTCCTGATTACTGAATTCTTACCGTGTGCCAGGTACTTTCTTTGCTATATTCTTTATATGCATTATTTTATTTAATCCTCTAGCAAGCCTGTGAATTTAATGTTAACCTATAAAAAGTTAAAAAATTCATATGGTACCTTCAGAAGTATAGAAAAAATGTGCACTCTTTTCCTTAAGCTGATCAAGTCTTCCCGTACAACTAAATTATTTTTGTTCAATCCAGGAAACTTAATACGAACCAATAATTCAAAAATTCTCTTCAGGTAAAATTTTTCAGTATCTTTTTAATAAAATGAAATGTTTCAGAGTTCCTCCCTTCTTCTTCTCCTTTCCATGATGTCAACTGAGTTTGTAGGAAAGGAGCATAAATTAACTGTGCTTGGTACCTGGTTGTTCTGCTCGCCAATGCTGCTGAAGCCTCCAGCTCTTGTAATGCTCCCCTCCTCTGCTTTCTCCTCCCCCTCTTCCCGCTCCTCTCTCCTTTCCTCTCTTCTCTCTTCCTTCTTCTGTTTCCCTCTTTTCTCCTTCCTCTCCTCCTCTCTCCTCTTTTGCTCAGTCATCTGCAATCTGGACTCAGCCCTGCCTAAATCCTTGCTAGTATTACAGAATATCCCTATTTGGGATTTGGGTAGCAGCCTCTCTGACGCTGATAAAATGCACCTCCTGCTTTGGGAATATCTGTCCAAGGAGAGGGAGATTGAGGCAAGTACTGGACCCCCTGCTGTCTTGTGTCTTCTTTCTCTTCTTTTCCCAGAGTCAACCCTAGTCTGCAGTGGAGGCAGAGTCTTTCTTTCACTTCCCTTGTCTCTCTGTTTGAGGTATCTCCTGGTACATCCAGGTTGGAAGGAGTGCGTTCCACTTTCTCTCTATCACACCTACTTCCCTCACAGTCAGGCTCTAGTGGGGAGTGGGAGTCTGAGTATGAGAGAGATTAGGGCAGGGTTTCTCAACATCAGCGCAGTTGACATTTGGGGCTAGATAATTCTTTGGCGTGGGGCTTCCCATGTGCTGTAGGATACTTAGCAGCATTCCTGACCTCATACTGGCCTGTACCCAGATGCCAGTAGTACAACCCCTTTCCTCTCAGTTGTAACAACTTAATATGTCTCCAGACAGAGCCAGATGTCTCCTAGGGGACAAAATCACCCCTACTTGAAAACCTCTGGTTTAGAGATAGAGTAATTAAAATGAAGGAATTAAAAATTTTATATACCCATCAGGCTTCTCATTTGCAGGTTTAAAAAAATTGCCAAAGGTCAAACAGATCTTAAATAGCAGGACAGGAAGTCATAACCAAGTCTAGCTTCTAATCCAGTCTCCACTGCCGGTGGACAGTCTTGTTACTCACACATAGCCTAGTCCACACCAGATGACCCTCAGGCAACATTAGCACGGTAAATACCTGGAGAGAAGAAATACATCCTGGGAGAGAGAGCAACGAGAATGAATTTACCGAGCTCACAATTTTTGGAGCACCTGCTCATTCCTGTGATGATCACATCAGACTGTCTTAGATGGAGATACCCCCTGGGGAAAAGGAGACAGAACGTGGTTAGGGAGCCTTTAGAATCACAACATGCTTGATTTTATGTGTCTCAAGAACTTCTGGTGAATCAAGAGGCACTTCATTTCCCAGAAACATGAGGGTAAATTGACATGCCCCTGATCGATGCATAAAGCATGGCTGCACCCTAGACACAACACTTGTTATGTCTTTAGCAACAACAAAAATGTTTTAAACAAAATCCTCTAATTCTTTAAAAGAGCATTTTCTGAATTTATCTGCATGTCAGAAAGCTGAAATATGGTCTGATAACAGGAGTGGGAATGTTGTCTTCCCGTCATCCCAAAGCCCAGCACAGGATCTGGCAGTGAGTGGGGGTTGACAACCTTTTATTGAATAAATTCATGCTGACCCAGTGCTGGTTCCTCTTGACGTTGTCAGTAGCCACATAAGACATCCTGCAATTAGGTGTTCTCTCCCTCTCTCTTTCTACTTTCTCCTTTTCACAAATGAAAGTTTGAAGTTTGGTCTACAATGAGTATTGACCAACGGGTGGAGACTTTCATCCTTGAGCAAGTAGAAGCATTCTCACATGAGTGAGAGCCTGGGAAAGATGCTCAAAGAGCAAACATTTGATGAAATGTGGGCCCTGAAATTACACAGACTTGGGTTCAAATGACAGCTTCACGATCCACTGAGCAAGTCACTTAATTTCTCTAAGTGTAGTTGCTTATTTTGCAACATAAGTAATCTTTAACTTTCAGTAATGCTGTGAAGCTTACTTGAATTAGTGAATACAAATCAGTTAGCATATTCTTAAGATTTTCACACTCTCTTTAGTAGTTGACTTTTTTCAGAGCCTCTCACCCATAAATAAAGCATTTAAACCACCTAATTAAAGGTGTGATTGTGTCGTAATAAAAATAAAACATTAAATCTACCTTGACATAATTTTAACATTTTATTTTGTTTTCCTTGGCTTGTCACATTCACCAATTAATTACTCTTTCACACTGGCCTTATAGCAAGTCGAATCAAAATTATGCCTCTGCAAAATATCTCATGGACTTTGGAGGGGCTCAAGGAGAGCTGCAATGGACATCAGCGCATCAGAATGCCATGAGGAGTGTGCTTCTCTGTGGGGCTTTGCAGACAAACAGCTTGGGTTGACGCCCAGCTCTACCACTAGCTATGTGATCTTGGGCTGGTTTGCTCACATTCTCTGATTCACGGCCTTCTCTGTGAAAAGAGGATGATAATAACAGTGCCTACTTCAGTAGGCATTTGAAAGGATAAAAATAGTTAATAGACTTGAAGCCCTTTAATAGTGACTGGACTATAATAACTACTCACTAAATATTCATTCTGATCATTTGAGAATGCTAAGGGCTTACTATTTTTTCGTACTCTTAACAGGTGTGAAGACTGGCTTTCTTAGTCATTTTCCCTGCACCCCATCTTCCACATACACACACTTGCAGTATACTCCATCCATGAGCATGGGGACCTGAGCACCTACAAGTCACCAGCCCCTCCTCATAGGTCCTGAGGATAATCTTCCCCTGAGTGCCAGGTTAGAGATTTAATTCAGGAATGCAGATAGTTCTCAGCTTTCACGCCAGTACCAAACAACTGTATGGGTTGCCCAGGCTGCAGTTTTATAAGGTTTCCAGAGTGGTGTCTCTGTTCATTAAGAAACAAGTCTTGTGATGGATTAGGAATGGTTGCCGTGAGTAGAAGAAGAGGAAGTAAGGGCTAAGTATGTTTCATCTATGAACTTGTCCATGGCTCTTTGTGTATGGTTGGGGGTGAGAGGCAACACTCTTTAAAATTTTGCAGTTTGAAAAAGATCCTAAACTGTGTTCTCTATTAAAGACTGTCCTCTGCTTTGGAACTTAATGTAGCCTTCCATGGGCTTCCAAGGGCGGGCGTGCAGAGGCAGGGACCAAGGAGCAGTCTACCCAGGTCCAGGTGATAACAGAGTGCATGCCTGAAAACAATAAATTAAAATTATCTGAAAGTTGGGCTAGTTTTTATTTTCTCTATGCTCTGGCAATTTTAGACAATGTCAGTAAAAAATCCCTTCTCCTTGAAAAACTATTTTGTTGATCTAAATGTGAAACAAGTTCTATGATTACTGTGAAGTTTTTAATAAAATATACCTAAGCCCCAAACAAACACACTTTTAATATACACCCTTTAGTAAACATTGTGTTCCTCTGGAAGTTAATTTGGAAAACCCCCAGTTATAAAATTGGCTCCCGACATACGTGCACTCGGCTACATGCATTCGTTTGCACAGTAAGAGTAAGAGTGAGGATGTCAGCAGTTCAGAATCGTTCCTTCTTCTCTCAGGGGCGGTCCTTGTCTCCCACGACTGTCACACTACATGCTTCCATATTTAGGGAGCAAACTTGAAATAAACAATGATAACTAATTGCAAAGAAGAAGAAAGAGAGCTTGAGTTGTGTCAATTCTGTCATTCAAGGTGCAAAACATTCTGTGAATTTTGACGAATTCACTCTTTTGGAAGAATTTTTCGCATCTGTTTTTCCCTTTTATGAAAAAATATAGTTAAAATGACTAATCTATTACTTTTTTGTAATAATTATTAGTATTTACTGCCATGATGACACAAAGTTCAATAAAAGTTTGTTTTCTGATTATTATTTTCATGATGAATACTGAAGATAACTTGGTCATTTAAGAGAAGGAAATGCTAAAAGCTTATCTACTTTGAATATCAGACACTTAGTAAGCTACTGCTTCTGAAAATCCTTCTGCCCTCACGTCCACTTTACTGGGGAGAGACTGGTTAAATGCCAAGACTGTAACACTTTTCCACGTATATTATTATGCCTTTAAGCAAGTCGCTTTTCAGTTGTAAAAATGGCCCTGAATTTTATGGAAACGACCCTATTTGCTTTTGACAATCTTACCATCACTCTTTCATATTAAAATGTGCAAGTAACTACCATGTTAATTTGCATAGAAGCGTAGATACATTTTTTGCTAATATGTAATTTTTATTATTAACCATAATAATCATCGATCAAAGACCTCATTGTACTAAGACTTAACATATATTGTTCCTTACATCAAGGAATTTACATTTAAAATAGATATAATCAAGGCATACAGATGGTGGGCAGAATGGTGCCAAATGGTTTCTCAGAGGGAAAATGACTTCAAAATATGCATGCACACAGGTACACAAATGTATAGTATAACCATGAAGTCATGCAACTGATTATTAAATGTCATAGAACATAATTATCCAAATGTCTGGCACTCTCATCAAAGAAGGCACCTTGGTAAACTATACATATTGCCATTACATTGCTTTTCCTCATATTATTTTTTGGAACTCGTCTTTGGAATAGAATGAGTCTGTGCTTTATTAAATTTTTGTATATTGACATCTGTCTTTGTGCCACTAGGTCAATAGTTTCTAACTTCAGATTTTGTGATGGAATGATCATTTTGACAGCAAATGAATTTTTATTGCAAATGGGTCTAATACTTTATGCTTGATTATAGGCCTATCCTTTCTTCTGGACTCACCAGCAGTGAAAACAGGATGCTCTGATTCCCCAGCGCAGAGGCTTCTCTCTGAGCCACTGAAGCCAGTGAGTGTAGATTCGCTGTGACCCCAACAGAAAGATGAGGTTGTAAGAAGCAGGAGCTGCATTGCTGACTGCCTGTTTTCTCAGTTTCACCAAAACTTTAATTTTTTATTGTAACGAGTGTCTGCCATATGCCAGGTGTTTTGCAAGGGGCTGTTTGCAATTGAGTTCCACAAATGTTTATGATGTGTATAATTTGCAAGAGCAACCGTCACTTTGCAATAGGATTAGAGCATCTGACAGAGTACAATTTTACTGGGTAATCCTTTGCTAGAAACACCAGTCACATGGGTAAAGTGGGAGGTTGTGTGGAACTAAAGGACCTGGATAGAGGAAATATCCACATCGATGAGGCTGGGATATGTAATCCCAGCTCTAGAAGCATCTTGGGTCACGTGCTACCCCAAGCTTGATAACCAGACCTTGGCAAGGCTCTTAGGGGACGTTGGGCTTTGAAGAAGAAAGAGGAGACACTGCATTCTGCCTGATGTCATGAAAACTGAAATTACAAATACGTGTTGTGTTTACGTGTTGTGTATGTATGCAATCACCCAGCTTTCTTTATGAACACACAACTTTCTTGCATGCCTCATTCTAAACTTGGGTGGGAATTAAAGCCCAGCCATAGGTAGATTACTAATCTACTAAAACGGGTCCTGTGAAAATTAATTTTTTCTTTAAAATATATATTTTTATGTGTATATATACATAAAATTTGTACAAATTTATGAATGAAATCATTTCACGTATACCATCTTTGGTATATACTTGCAATGTTTTTGGTGTGCTTGCTTCTCTTCCCCTCCCTTATTTGGATAAGTTATATTAACCACTTTGGATGTATTCTTCCATATTTTCATCACTGTTGTGTGTACACACACTCACATAGACGTACCTATATAAACACTGGCTTTACTACCCTCTGTAGTTACACACGTATATAGTGCAATCATAACTTTTCAAAACTGGGGTCATATTATATACATTTTTCTACACCCTTCTTTCTTCAGCCAACCAATACATCATTGAAATCTCCAAGTTAACTGATATAACTATAAGGGTTCGGGAACCAATTTCCATGAGTGTGGAGAGGGGAGGGGTTCCACACCACCAAGCGATTCTCAGACAACAGCAAGCTGTTCTACTATTCAACTCAATTCTGCCACTATCTACCCAGACATAACAACATATTCGACAGGTTAAGCACTCAGTCCCACAAGGCCACCCTCCACTTCAGATGCCAATCAAGGGTCCAGTTTGTTACCTGTACTTCTGACAGGCTGGCTATAAATAAGAGGTTTCCACGGATGGAATAAATAAAAAGCAGTAAGGAAAGTTAATGTATTGAGGTATATGAGGAAGCCATTTTGGTTTAAAATTGATTTGGCCTGACCTTGTTTTTCCAGAATGACCTGACGTGGCCTGTCAAGCAAGCATTGTACATCTGCTTTAAATATTTAGAGTATTCCAAAGCAAAGAATGCTGTTTTTAAATATAGGGATGAATGCACCCCTCCCATATCAGCATTTCTTTAAAGATGAGCATTCCTTCCCAGAAACCAGGGTCAGACTGACCTGCTGTATATAGCAAAACATCTTGTGACTGTAGTAAAAAGAAGAAAAGTATTCCTGTCATCTTTGATGTGTGTTCCTTCTTCAAAAACAGTGTATAGCCATGCTGTACACCTCACTTCTCTGGAGCGCCTCCTTCCCTGGTGGAGGTTGCTCTCCCAGGCTATTGTCCTCAGAATTGGCTCATATAACAAACTCCCCCCATTTTTAATCTATAGATTAATTATTGGTTACTGATGTTGACACCAACATCAATTCATTCATGGGTTCAATTAATTTCCTAGAGTGGCTCACAGGACTCAGAAACCAGTTTACTCACTAGATACCAATTTATTAGAAAGGATAATAAAGAACACAAATCTACAGCCAGATGAAGAGACACACAGGGAGAGGTACTGAACAAATGAGCTTGTGTCCTTCGGAGTTTGGGGCCCGGCACAGCAGCTCCAGGAAGCATTCTGGTTCACCAACCTGGAAGCTCTCTGAATGGTACTTTTGGGTTTTTTAATGGAGACTTCATCACATAAGCATGATTGACTAAATCATTGGCTATTAGTGACTGATTCAACCTCCAGCCCTCATCCTTAGAAGTGTCCAAAAGTCCCCAAACTAACATAACAAGAGACAACTTTATTGTTCTCATCACAGGAAATTATAAGGATTTTAGGAGCTCTGTGCCAGAAATGGAGATGGAAACCAAATATATATTTCTTATTATAAATCACAATATCACGCACACAATTTATTTTGTAATAGCTACAAAATATTCCATTGTGTAGTATACAATAATTCATTCAATTATTTCCCTATAATCAATACTTACTCTTTTGGGAGCTGCTCTGTACAATATTGCAATAAATATCTGTATCTTACATACTGTTGTTGATTCTATCTAATAAATTCTTTGAAGCAGAAAAGCTGACTCAAAGGAGATATACATTTTTCGTGCTAATAGCATCACCAGATCTCTTTTCAAAAAATGACTAGAACAAGTCACATGTCAATCAGAAATGTTTAAATGTGAATTCCAGTAATTTGCCTAACAGCAATAGATCTTAGTCTTTTAAAAGTTTCCAATTTGATACCAAAAATGTGAAATATTAATTTATTTCTCAGATTGCTGACTACTATTGAATTTAAGCAAATTTTCATGTTTCGTGACTATTTGGATTTGCTCTTCCATGAATTGTCTACTCATATCCTTTGACTAATTATTGGATATTTATGATCATTTTAGTTTGGCATTATAAAAGGTTCACAGTAAAGAATTTTTAATATAAATTTTGTTCTAGGCTGTTGTTGGTGGGGAGTTGTGTTTTCTAATATAAATTTCTAGAAGCACAATTGGTCTGCGAAAGTATATGTATTTTTTAGGACTCTTGACAACATGCAGAGTTTTCCTTGGAATGGTGTTAGTTTACACACACATTTGCAGAGCACAAGAAAGCCCATGTCCCTTGAGAGTCAATGATACTGCACATGATCTCTGCTAATTTGATAGTTTAAAATAGGATTTTATTTGTCTAGTTTGCATTTCTTACTTTTAATTTACTAGTGATATTTAACATTTTTGTTATATTTATTGGCTATTGTCATTCTATTGACAAATAGAAATGGCAAGCAATAGGATATATTGGAGTATATGAGGAAGCCATTTGGTGTAAACATAATTCGGCCTAACTGTTTTTCCAAAAGGGCCTGACATGGTCATTGAGCACTCATTGTATATCTGCTTTAAACATTTACTATGGCAAGAACAAATGGCCTTAAGATAAAGGTGCAACTTCCCCCTACATTGGCATTTCCTTAAGGATAAGCATCTTTCCTTAGGCTAGGAACTGATTGCTGTGCTCACCTTTGACCACCCAGCTCACCTGTGACCACCGAGCTTGAGACAACAGATCTGCCACCCTGCTGTGTCCACTGAGACAGCAGACCTACCTGCTTTTTCCAACAATCACTGTGCAGACAGAGCAGTCTCGCGACTATTGTAAAAGGGACATTTCAATCATGTATGAGACATCCTCTTTGGGGGTATATAACCACTCTGTGCACCCCACTTCTTTGGTGCCCTTTCTTCCTTTGGGAAGAAAGGACCCGGGCCCTAGTCTTCACATTTTAGCTCAGATAAACTCACCCAAATTTTCATTTATAGATCGGTTATGGACTATTTTCGTCGACACTATACATCATAAATACCAGCCCTCATATCAAATATAATATCTACTACATATTTGAGAGACATAATAAATTTCAACTCTGAAATGTGATTGCCTACATATATTGTGAAGTGAAACCACTTTAATTTTTCTCTGACAGTGTGAACACCAGTGAGTTCTTTTATTTGTCTGTTTGAAACCAAGCTAGAAGATTTGATCTCCAGACTTCCAAGCCAGTATATTTTTAGAACATCACTAGATTATTCATGCCCTTTAGGCTGTTAGCTCTTGCCTTTTGTCTCAAGTGAGCTCCGTTTGAGCTGGGGAGTGATTTCTGCAATCACTCGGAACATCTATCTCTCTGTTTTATATACATACATGTACACATACATACATACATATACCTTTACACATACTTATTCATATGTTCAGAAAGAGAGGATTAGACTGGCTTCACTATGGAAGAACTTTAAAGATTCTAAACATAAATTAATTAGAGGTGTATCTTTCAAGCTGCCAGAGCTGAAAGGGAGGGTGAAGCTCCGTGCATCAGTTTCAAACTAAGTTCTGTTTACTAATTCATCATCAGCTTGAATTTGGAGTGTGAAGAAGTGCTTGCTTCAGGATCCTGATTTGAGAAACACGACCAGGTATGCTGATCTCACAGGTGAGGCCTTTAGGTGGAGAGGAGTGTCAAGGGCCAAGAGCTGCTCTTGCCCTCGGTATTCAGAGGTGTTTGCACTATTCACTACATGTTTTTAGTGACCTTGCTGCAGAGATTGTCAACTTTCCTGTTTATTAGGTATAGAGAAGACAATCCCTCTGAAAGTTTGGGGGTTGGGGTTGTCAATTCTGCACTGTGATTGTGGTAATTTTAATCCAGGAGAAACAAGAAAATGAGACTCAAAGGTGAGTCAGAGATGACAGCCTGAGGAGGTGGGCAGAATTTTCCTGGAGTGTGGGTGCAGAGCCTTCTGTCTAACTGTGCATATGTGAGCGTCGGCTTGGTATTAGTACCAGCTGGCAGAGCCTGTCCTCCTTGCTTGCTGATTACCTCCCTCAGCATGTGTCCAGCCAGAAAAGCATATGGTCTACACTCCTACTTGATTCAACTGCTACCATTTCCAGAGAGTTCTTTGAGCGTCTCCCCAATATTCATGTTGAGTTAGGCGTCCCTCCTCAACTCTCCCATAGCTCCCCGTGCCTGATCAGATCATGCTGTTTACCACACTAAGCAGTTTTTGTTTATTTCTGTCTTGACTGGGCTGCCAACTATTTCAGGGCAGAACTTTCTTTTATCTCTGCACCCCTAAAGCCTAATTCAGTGCTTATGACACAGTAAGCACTGTCATGAAATGTGCTTGAATAAATAAAGAGAAGAATATGCTTTTTCATTTTACCAAAGCTTATATAAGTCTCTGAGTGCTGACCCAGGAAACTGAGGTTTCTAGAAATGATATGCTGAATTTTGAAGGTCAGTCTCCCTGGGAAGCCAACTTTGAGATGGAGATTGACATGCAAAAAGTTTATAGGGGAACGCTCTCCAGATCAACACTTGTGGGGGGAAGTGAAAGGAGGAGGAAGGAACAGAGAGAAAAGTTGGTCTGGGTTGTAGTCACAAAGACTTGGTCATGCCCTCAGGGAATACTGCATCTCTGATGGCCCTGCAAAGTTGTCCCCAGTGGGGCATGCATCCAGGTCTCTACACATCGACACTGACTAGTCATTGGCTGTCTGGCACATAATAAGTTCTCAATAAGTGCTTACTGAACCATAAAATCCTAAAGAGAAAATGGAGCGAATAGCACATCAGTTTGGGATATCCTCTTATATAAGGGGAGTGTTGAAAGAATTGTTAAGCAAGCTGAGACTATACTCCGGCTCAATTCTACCCTGTCATATGCCAATCTGGGGTAGTATGTCATTGTCACAGCCCTGGTAGCTATGTCTTACCTAAGGCCAGGATCAGAATGTCACAAAGCTGGCTGACATCCCTTGACATTCCCTCTGGTACACTCCCACAGCTTCGGTCCCCAGTCTCACTTTTAAAAGGGAGCGGATGCTTTGTCAAGCATCTGGCTTCTCATACATGCCTTTTGTTATCCTGTCACTAGGCCCTGATCAGGGGAAGAGCCACTCAGCAGGAAAATTCACTGCATCATAAATTCATAATCCATTTTTCTCCATATGCTCTGACCAACTTATGATGTTCGTAATTAAAACTTTATGCAGACTTACGGCTGCTGAGACAGGTTGATTCAGTGCTGGTTGTAGAGCATCATAAATCACCATGGCTTATTGTATAATTGGGCCCTAATAATTATTCCATCAACGTCAGGCTGGCACTGAGAACAAATGTGAGGCAGACATACTCTTCTTTCAAGGCTCTACATCGCCATGCAATGCCCTTTTAGTACCAGCCCTTGACCCACTGTCATTTTTTTTCCTGATTCCAAGTCTTCTTTAGTACGAAATTCTTCTCCATGATTCCAGGCTCCATTAAATTACACTTTCACCAAGTAGCCATCTCAGCATATTCCGTCTCCCAATACCCTGAGTTCCACTGTGTGTAGTAACATCACCGTTCTTGTGGGGATTTACTTCATATTGCCTCTTGGTGCCCTCTGTAGATGATCTGCCTCCAGAGGCCGGGCCATCTAAACGGCATCATATGCTTTGAACCCTCGCTCTTCTTTAATCACCATTGAAACGGTCTCTTTCCTATTTCTTCCAAATACACAGAGACAGCTTGATGTCTTGGAGAGTACACAGAGATTAGGGCTGGATACTGTGTAGCTCTTTCACTTATTAGCTGTGCAACTCTGAACGTTACTTAAAATCCCAATTACAGCATTCTTTGCTACACAATGGAGATTATGCAAATATGATAGAGTTTTGTCTTGGCTTCCGCTCTGTGAATTTGCACAAGTAATTTAAATTCCTTGAATCTCATATTTTCTTAGTTGTAAAATGGAGAAAATACTACATAACTTAAAGTCCTTCTATCTTCTTAGAGAGGATTAAAATGAAGTAATACATCTAAAGTTCTTGTCATTGAATATGGTTCAATAAATGTTGTATTTCCCTTTTTCATCTTACCTGTTAAAATGTTAGTGACTGATAATGTGTTTTTTATGCTAATTTAAGACTGATTGGTATTGGACATTTCAGGGCCCTGAAAAGGTCAAGAGGTGGAAAATATGTTAATTTTGGGAGGACCTTTTAAGTGTCTCTCAGTTCACTCAATATAGAGTAATGCTATACTGAAACACCAAAGCAAAACAGTTCAAAGACAGTTTTAAAATCCATCAAAGCACTAGAGAGCTGATGTCTTGTAACTTTCTTGTTAGAGCATTTATGTATAATTTGAATGGATTGGATTTTAGTAAATGTAGATGGAGCTACATGGAGAGAGCATTTAAACAGCAAGGGGACAGCCTCCGTGCAATAACATTTAGGCGCTGACCTTCACCAGCTGCTCCGTTGGGTGATGGTGCAGACTCATCTGTCTCATTAGAAAGCAGACTGGAAGCTTCATGTACGGCTCAACTACTGGGGTCGAATAATCACTAAGGAGTATTCAGAACAACGGTCAACACCAAAGTAAGTTTGGTAGATTTTTTAAAAAATTAGAGAGACATCATCACTAATCATCAGGGAAATACAAATCAAAACTACACTAAGATATCACCTTACACCCGTTAAATTGGCAAAAACATCCAAAACCAAGAATGACAAATGTTGGAGAGGTTGTGGAGAAAAAGGAACCCTCATACACTGTTGGTGGGAATGTAAACTGGTACAGCCACTATGGAAAACAGTATGGAGATTTCTCAAAAAGTTAAAAATAGAAATACCCTATGACCCAGCCATCCCATTACTGGGTATCTATCCTAAGAACCTGAAATCAGAAATCCCAAGAGTCCCTTGCACCCCTATGTTCATCGAAGCATTATTTACAATAGCCAAGACGTGGAACCAGCCTACATGCCCAGAAACTGATGATTGGATAAAGAAGATATGGTATATATACACAATGGAATACTACTCAGCCATAAAAAAAGACAAAATTGGCCCATTCGCAGCAACGTGGATGGACCTCAAAGGTATTATGTTAAGCGAAATAAGCCAGTCAGAGAAGGATGAACTCTATATGACTCCACTCATAGGTGGAAGTTAATATATTGAGAAGGCGGTCTGATCGGTGGTTACCAGGGAAAAGGGGGGGTGGGGGGAGGGCACAAAGGGGGAAGTGGTGTACCCACAACATGACTAACAATAATGTACAACTGAAATATCACAAGGTTGTAATCTATCATAACATTAATAAAAAAAATTAGAGAGCTTGTTAAATTTCAGTTAATTAATAATTATCAACCAATCAGAAAACGATGTGCACAGTTACTAATAAAATATGTAGTGGTTCACAGAACAAACTCTAGATTGACATAGACCTGGGTCCTATAAGAAATACATGACGATTATTATTATTACATTTTCATTATTATTATTTACAGTGGTTGGTGGTGTTCATTCTGGCATTTCACTCTTGTTTGTATTTTTATTATTTCACCTAGGTTTTTGCTCAGATATCACTTTCTTAGTAAGTCCTGCTCTAAAGAAACCTATTTAAGATTGCAACCCCCTGCGCTGACCCTGACATTGCACATCTTTCTTCTGCTTGATTTTAATCCATAACCCTAATCATCATCTGGAAAAATAATTCACTATGCATTCTACTTCTTTATTTATTTATGGTTTGTCTCACTCAATTAGAATATTAACTCCTGCCCCAGGGATTTTTCTCTGTCTCGTTAACTCTAATATCTCAGCATATAGAATAGAACCAGGCAGATAGTAGACACTCAATAAATAATTGAATAATTTTTAAAAATTAATCTTTAACATGGAGCTAAAGATGCTTTCTTCATATAGTTATTTGTGTGGCAAATGAGATAGCACTTAATAAAAATGCACCATTTATATCAAATACCATCATCATTTCCTTATGCAAATCTATGTTTGAAAGAAAAGCATTTTTTCATTCAAAATATGCATTACTTACTTCTCATCCTCTTACCAAAGAAAGTGTATGAACTTCTTCCCAAGATTGGGCAGAGTATAGTGTGTGGATGAGTCAAGAAAGACCCAAGTGATGAAGTTTAAAAATTTCCGGATTGAGTCAGTGCAGAGTTGTTACTTGCTTTCAAAGATATAGCTGAATTCTACTGAATATTGACAGCAACTTTTGAATTCTAGAAGGACAACCTCTGCCCCACCCCAGGAGAAGAGGAGGAAATAACACTGACCAGGAAGACAAACCTGGCCTTGCTGTCACTAGGTAAAGATTTTCCGTGGTATAAGCAAAGCCTGAGTCTATTTATTATGTGTGGGTAATTTTCTAATATTTCTTTTTTTTTTTTGACCTCCTAATTTGAAGTTCTCTTATTTCTCTTCCCTCTCAAGCAGCTGACACAATGAGACAGACCTAGACGCACACATGCACTGCCACACATCGCCTCCAAAGACGACCGTCAATTTGAAAGGCAACGTGAACACCATCATAGAGCATCTGAAGTGAGTGGTTGAAGATAACTTTCTTCCGATTACGAGAAATTGAAAACTCACATGAATTCAGAGACCAGAGAAATGCTATGAATGTGAACAGCAGAATGTAGCAGCAGAAAATGGTAATGCTTGCGCCTCAGAGTGAATGCTCTGCTTAGATGCATCCTAAGTTGTCTTTATTTTTTTAACGTTGACTATGTAAAACACATCTTTGCACAGATTATGCCAGTAGGCTTTAAGAATTTGAATGTGTAACCTCTGTGTAGCCAGATAGAAAACTGTTTCCCTGGAAGAGAATCAAGGGGGCTCATCAAATGCGTCAGGATGCTCCAAGTTGAAGCTGGACGGACCAGAGCAGTCCTTACAGATGGTATTACAAATGTTCCCTCCCGGCTCTCCAGAGTAGGGGACCACACTGGATTCAGGGACCAAAGACCTGACTGGGTAATACTGTACGCTGGCAGACCTGTAGAGTTCTCAGATATGCTTCACAAGTACCTGAAGTGTAGGTGGCTGCTCAAGGATTAGGGGATTTACAGTGCTAACATATTTGATAAAGCCAAGTTCCAAAACCAAATAAAATGAAATGTCAAGGCTTTTGAGGTATCTCCTGTTTTTATTTATCTATGTCTCATAGCTCTATTATTGCATATCTGTCATCTCTATGTGATTCAGTGATCTGCTTTGACTCAGCTAGAATTTACTGGGTGACAATATCTTCAGGGAATAGTACTAGCTACCATGTCCAGGGGAGTGGAAAAATCCCAGGTGGACCAGACAGGGCCCACTATGTGACGGTTGTAATAGCTAGTTGGAGCAAATCTAAGTAACACCGTGCTGTAATATACTTTACTAAAGTTTATGAAAATGTAGAATGAGAAAAGACTAATACTGGGTGTTCTGTATTGGTTCGATATTTCAAATCCACTTGTTTATGACTTATTGAAGTTAAAACAACTTGTTTATGACAAAGACAAAAAAATTGTTGCTTTGATATAAGAATCAAGTGAATTGTGTCAAGATGTCATCATCTCCTTTGTTATTGATAAGAACTCAGTAGCCCAGCTGCTGAGGGACCCTATTGGGGGCTTATAAATAAGAACTCGTGGAGAGCCAACTACGGCAAAGGGACATTTAGACTAGTAATACCCAGTGTTGTGAGGAATATCCGAGAGTTTCCGTTTGGGCAAAGCAACACTTTGCTGACCTAAATAAACTCTCTGAAGACCCTGGGGTATTAGCTCCCACCGCGGTAAGGATGGTTCAGCAGCCCCCAGGGGGCAATCTACCCGCCTGCCAAAGCCAACACTGGCGCCTCCTTTCCCTAGCAGCAGGGGACTTTTCACTTTCCTTTCCAACTGCCAGCTGGACTTCAGCTCTCTGTTGGTCAAGCCCTCTCTCCGCAGTGCCTCCTCTATAAAAGGTACACCTTGAGCTAAATTTGGACTTTATTCCTTTCATCTCCCCTTGGCCGAAACAGTAGTGTGATTAATTTATCATTGGTTTGGACTATGTTATGTTATTTCTTTATTGGCTTGTTACAGACATTGTCCTTTATGCTACTGGCTTGTGAAACTATTATAAATCCCACAGCGAACCTGTGTTAAACTATTGGCAAAGACAGTCTCAGTTTCTGAGCATAATTTTGGCCCATAAAACAAGACACTGGGTGGGTTGAGGAGAAAACAGACAGGATTTTGATAAACAGAGAGAGTTAGTGAAGAGTCATCTCAAGTCACCGTCATTTATTTTCTGCTTGAACATTATGAAGAGCCATCAGGAGCGTTATGCTTTATATCTCCCCAAATGTAGCTCTTTTCTCCAAATTCTTTTTCCTTCCTCACTAATATAGTTTGTAATTATTTTCATTGTTATTTTCTTTATATCACAAACCATAGCTATAATGCTACATGCAGTGTCCTAGTAAAACATTAATTAATATCCCCAAGTACAAAATTTTGACTTTAACTCAAAATGAGTAGTGGGAGCAAAATGGGCAATTCCATACAAATTGCTAAGAAATTATTATCAGGAAATGCATTCTTCAATCTATGATAAGAAGTAACTAGTGACATCACCCTCTATGCTACTTCAACTAGTTACATATCTGTACTTAGTATTTCCTCCTCCCTCACAATCAATTTGCTAAGTCATTCTTCAGTTTCAGTTAATTGCTTTAATAATCTCTCTGGTTTCACAAATTAGATTCTTTTGCATTTAAATCACCTGTATAAGAAAATAATATATTATGCTTTGGATGTTTTATGGTAACCAGTTGATTGGATCTTTAAAGTTCACAATAAATATGGTATCTTAACTTTTGCAATTAATTTGGGTGACAAAAGCACAATGCTTGGGATGCAACTGATGTTTGATTGTTTGATGTATGGTTAGATGGATGCCACAGAGACAAACATTTGTTTCACTGGATGCATATAAATGGACCCTGTGGAAATGTGACTGGTTTTGAAGCTAAAATGATGGTAGAGTTTTTAAATAATGATAATAGGCATCATTTATTAAATGTTTTCTGTGTGCTACGCATATCTTTAACCTTTGTAAGAGCTTGCGTGGTTGCTTTTCTTATTGCACACATGAAGACTCACAGTCTAAGAGAAGTTATGAATCTTGCACAATGTCACAAATATAGAACATAAATGAAAAGAATGAAAATCCAAAATCATAACTATGTGATTAAAAATCTGTGCTTTTTTTACTTTTCCACTATATCATTGAGGTAGGCAGAATAATGGCCCCAAAGATGATCACATCTTAATGCCAGGAACCTGTGGATAGATTATATGGCAAAAAGGAATTAAGGTACAGATGGAACTAAGATTGCTAATCACTTGACATTAAAATACAGAGATTATCTTAAACTATCTGTGTGATCCCTGTGTAATCACAAGGTCCTTAAGTGGTGAAGGGGGAAACAAAAGACTCAGGACCAGAGAGATGGCGTTATGAGAAAGATTCAGCTGAGCATTACTGGCTTTGAACATGGAAGAGGCCGTGAGCCAAGAGATGTGGCTAGCCTCTAGATGCTGGAAAAGGCAAGGATCCTCTTTAGGGCCTCCAGAAAGGAATGTAGCCCTGCCAACATCTTGCTTTTAGCCCAGTGAGTCCCATATCTGGCTTCTGCTCTCCAGAACATTTGTGCTGTTTTAACCCACTAAGTTTATTGTAATTTGTTACAGCAGCAAGAGAAACTAATACAATCACTTTGCTTCTCCAGTGATGCGAGAGACATTCTTTTGTGCCTGATAGAAAGCCATCATGTGCAAAGAAACACAACTGAAGTAGGGGATGCAGGCCTATTGAGAGGCAAGAGCAAACAGTAAGTCTAGAGGTAAAAGATACAGGTATGAGTCAAACAGCGTGAGCCTTAATCATAGGAAGTGTTGAACCAGTATTTGCTTAACAATGAATAAAATGATGAATGAATGAAAAACCTGCAGATAAGTACCAATTTATATTTCATCAATCTTACAGATATATAATTGCTTTGTGAGGATGGTATCCCATTGTTTTAATTTGAATTTCTTGGATTGTTAAGTGGAAAGTCTTTCGTATGATTATTAGCTATTTGCATATTCTCTTTTGTGAATTGTCTTTGGACTACTGGGAAATTAAGGTCTTTATTTAATTTCAATTTCATAAGGCCTTTAAAAAGTGTATCCATTACCCTTGTATTTGGCATAAATTTTTTTGTAAATATAATTTTCCAGTTTGTTGATTATCTTTTAAATGTGTTTATAATACCTTTGGAGCACAGACTTATTAAATATTTTGCAATCAAATTTGTTTTCACCTTGGTGACTTCTTTCATTATTTTTAAGCTGTAGTCCTTCTGGAATTAATTTTAGAACAATATGTGTAGACAAAAATTTGTTGTATTTTTAAAATAACTGACTTAATAGTTATAGCAACATGTTAAATAATCTTCTCCTTCCCTAATAGTTGATTATGATACTTCATTTAAAATCCTTCATTATGTTTGTTATGTTCTTGTTTCTCTTTAAATCTGTTTATTTCAGTTCATGGGCCTGTTTCTTTATTCTGTGTCATCATTTTACCATGCTGGAAATTATTACAGCTTTGTAGCATGTTTTTTTTTTTTTTAAAGATTTTATTTTTTTCCTTTTTCTCCCCAAAGCCCCCTGGTAGATAGTTGTATATTCTTAGTTGTGGGTCCTTCTAGTTGTGGCATGTGGGACACCGCCTCAGCGTGGCTTGCTGAGCGGTGCCATGTCCGTGCCCAGGATTCGAACTGACGAAACACTGGGCTGCCTGCAGCAGAGCCCGCGAACTTAACCACTCAGCCACGGGCCGGCCCCTGTAGCATGTTTTAATACCATTTATAGCTTCTACTGAATCCTCAAGCCCCACCATACAAACCTTGCTTCAAAGTATTATTTTAACTGTTTAATTGTTTTAACCTTTAATACTCCATAGAAACATGAAAGTTTTTTGGATTTTTGTTTGTAATATTTGATTGCATTTAGTTTAAAAGTATCAGTGGACTTTTGAAGATTTGCTGTAATCACAACATTGTTCTTATGCCCTAGAGGCATATGTGGCTTTCCATTTATGCAAGTTTGTTTGGCCCTTGTTACATATGTGTAATTAATAATTCCCCCCTCACAATTACCTTGTTAACTAGTTTAAATTAAAGTTATAGCATTCCAATTTAAAAATCATCTCGGGAATTGTTGATTACATCTTCAAATTAGTTATTGCTGCATATCTGAAAATTATTAACTTTTGTATTTATCTTAAATAGTTTGCTTTGCTGAGATAGGTTATTAGTTGTCATCATTCTTTAGACGACAATTTTGGATTGATTAATTCTAAGAGCAAACCCTTTTTGTCTTTTTAAAAAAATTATACCAATTATTTATCTTTCATATTTTATTTCAATGACTGTCATTTCTGTATTAATAGTAAATAATAATGAAAATAATAGCCATCTTTCTCTTATTGCTGGATTTTCTGAGAATGTTTTATTGTTGCATTATTAAATCTACTTTTGACTACTAGTTGAAACTATTTCTGAGTGATTCTTCTATCATAATATATTTAGTAAAGTGTTTATCATCATGAATAAATACTGAACCTTTATTGAATTTCACATCTAGCTACTGTCCAAAGACTACCCATTATCTATTTATAGGATATTTGATAAAATGCTATTGTAGATTCTTTGGTCACTGCCCTATTAATAATAATCTTATGAACATAGTTCATTTTTTTCTCAATGATTCATGGTCTCCCTTAGAAACTTCCATTATTGCTGTCTAGCTGTGAATGGCCAATTGGTCCTTCCAGAACAGACCTCATATTCTTTGACTTTTCAAATTCTTTTATCTGCTATAAACTGTGTATCCGTGATAATTCTTTCTGCACTGTTAAAGAGAAATTTTTCTGATATACACCTAAACTTTTTCTGTTCCATTTCACAAACAAAGGTGCAAGGGTTCTATGACAACAACTCAAAAGGAGGAAAAAGAATTGTATAAAAGAAAGAAGTCAGAGAAAACAGAAGGAAAGGAGACACTGAGGGGAGCAGGAAGCTAGCAGTGGTAAGAAAGGGCTGAAGGCCAGTATTCAGACATATTCAATCTTTTATACATATTATCTTATTTAATCCTTTCAACAATAGTAAGGAAAGAGAACTGTAGGGAGGCTAAATAAATTACCTGAAATTCTCCGTATAGCTTGTATCTTAAAAAGCTTTACCACTGAGATGCAAACAGAAAATACAGTAACTTTTGCCCCCTGCCCACTGTTTTAAACGACTCTATTGGGCTAGTGTTACCTCTGCTCCGTTAGATGAATATTCAGGAAGCTCATGAGTTTTTTGGTTACTTTTAGGGAAGACGAAATCCTAGGGTCACTTTAAATCATAAAACACAATTTCAGAGTACAAATTAGAATGCCCTATCCCATGTCATCATTAACACTTCACTCCCCTGGTAAGGCCTCAAGCAAGGGGCATGAGTACCCAGGGAAGGATAGCCAGTTTCTCATTTTTATTGCTCCTGTCCTGCCTCATCCATTACCTGGTAACTTTGCATCCCTGTGGCTGGCAGATCTTAAAAGCTAACTCGCTTGTTTGGGTGCTTTTAAGATTGGGATGTGGGTTTTCTAGTATCTCCTCCCACCCTAACTGAATTGCTAATGATCTTTACTGGAGATTTTTTTTTACAGCAGCAGAGCATTGTCACTAGTTTGGCCGGTGGCTTGCAAAGACTTCTGCAGAGACTAAGAATTCAGTGGCCTACTGCTACTTCTTCCTACCAGGGTCCCGTTGCCCTAGGCAGCCCCGCTGGAGAGGCCCTACACTCATCTTGTGCTGGGGATCTTTGGTCGGGATTCAAATCCATTCTCATCTCTCAACCGCAGAGCAGGCTTTTAAAACACACACACACACACACACACACACACACACACACACACACACAAAGTCTCTGATTAATCTTTTTGAGGACCTTCTCACCAGGTGTGAGAGGAGGGACCTGTGCCTCCTAAACTTCCACCTTTGGAGTCATGGAACTCACAGCAGGACTTCTCCAGACAACTCCAGTCCTCCCCATCTCACCAGTCTGCTCTTTTCTTGATCCTTTAATACACTCAATGGGGATGGGGGGTTTCAGAGTCATCTGACTTGAGTGGTCTGTTTCACAATCGACTTTGGTATTTAATGTATGCCACAGTAGGGTCTCCGCAGGAATTCTCATTATAACAGTCTGCTATCCATCTTATTAGACGTGGAGATGGGTCTTGAACTCAACTCTCTCTAACTCCAAAGACTTTGGGTTTTGCTCTAAATCATACTTATGAGTTTAAAACTCTCTTTCATTTGGTAGAGATTTCCATAAACGTTTCTTTCTTGATACATTTATGATCGTATTGCCGTAGTTACATAAAATGTTGTGCTACAATATATTTTCTGCTATAGATACAAGTTTGAATCATGTCTCTACTCCTAACATGTGTAAGAAAATATACCAAATTCCATGCTAGAGTCTCAGAGAATTCAAAACGGAAGAAAAGGTAATTATATTACCATTCCTTGGGGGCACGTTAATTATCTTTTTGCCAATTGAAAAAAAAACCTCATTTGGAGCTAGCAAATCGATATGTATGAAAATAGGTCAGACTCTGGAGGATAAAACTTCTATTTTATATAAGTTAAAAAGTATTTCATTTATTTAAAGTTGAGAATCTTTTTTTAAAAAATCTTAGCATATTTCTCTGCTTCAGGATTAGAATTAAAATTACATGATATTTTCCCTTGAGACATTCTTCTTGGAAATGAAACTGCATGAACAAAGTGATTTCATTTTCTCATCATATTTGTATTTCACGGAAACTCAATTGTCATCTTTTTCTCACTCTTTGTGGAATATCTGCAAAGTTTCCATTTTTTCTCTCAACTGCATTGATTTTCACACTTGAGCCATATTTTTCTTTTTTAATAAATTTCTCTTCGCTGCACTCACGGACAGATCAATGATTTCCTCCTTCAGAAGCCAACGGTACAGATGGTTGAATAATTATCCTTTTTCCATTGACAGGTGTCTTTGGCCTGGCACTGACTCTGCTTTGATGAAAATTTCCTTTAGGACCTGAGAGGGTAGAAATGAGGCTTGAGTAGAATAAAGCTGACACCTTTGGGAGTCAGTGACCTTATACAAGGTAGAGACTGTTGCTGAGTCTTTGAAGCTTATGCAGGGGAGAAGCATCTCAGAGCCAGTGTCTGAAGGCCAGGTCACTAATCTGTTTCCAGTGGCTCAAGCTAAAGCAGTTCCCACATCCCATAAACATGCAAATAATTCATTGAACTTGGGAATCTTGAGTAAATTTTGACTTTGCTGAAATTCCAGTAGGTTTGAAGCAAAAATCAGGCCCTTTGGCTCTGAGAAAGAAGCCTGAATTTAGATGCTTTGATTTGGGGTCTTCTTTTCTGACCCAGAGGTTTATTATTTATTTTCTGCTACCCCTCCCTGTGAACACTGATTCCTACTTCCTGAGAAAGAAAGGCCAGCTTCATGTAATATAGGGAAGGAGGGCCTGTGTTAGGAGTCTCATGTTTTGCGTGTCTGTGATTATTTTGGCCTTGGAGACTTAATGATCTGGAGACCCTGAACAGACTAATTGAAGTTGAATTACATGAATATTAAAATAACTAAAATAAAATAAACTGCATAAATTTAACTATGTAATTTAATAAGTATGACATATGGGTACATCCATGAAACAATTGCCACAATCAAGACTGTGAACGTTTCCATCCTCATCAAAAGTTTCCTCATGCCCTTTTGTAATCTCTCCCTCCCACCTTTCTCTAGCTCCTGCCCCCTATCTCCAGGCAATCACTGATGGGTTTTCTCTTACTATAGATTAGTTTGCATGTTTTAGAATTTTACACCAATGTAATCATATAGTTAGTAATTTATTTTGTCTAATAACTTTAGCTCAGTATTATTATTTTGAGATTCTTTCATATTGTTGCATTTATCAATAGTTATTTCATTCCTTTTTATTGCTGAATTATATTCTATTGCTTGGATGTGCTGCGGTCTATTTATCAATCCACCTGTTAATGGAAATTTTTCTTGTTTCCAGTTTGGGGCTATTACAAATAAAGCTTCTTCGTTTGCTTTCTGTTAAAGATGACTGTCTTGACAACCGTCATTTCATATATTTCGTCTGTTTTTTGTTTGTTTCAGGTGTGTGGGAGGGAGGTGATGTGGAGTAAATCCACTCCCTATTACTCCACCGTGGCTAAAAGTTGAAGTTCCACATAAAATTTTAAAAATATGTTATTGAATCCATTGTGTACAGCAAGTACTCTTCAAAATATTCCTGTTATTAAATTTCAATGATTCACATGGAATGTGACTGAAACAATGTGTTTATCAAACTCTTTCATTTTCCTCTGCAACTTACAATAAGGCTATAATTCCCAAGCTTCTTTGCATACAGGTGGCACTATGTGACTAGTTTTGCTCAGTGAATTGAGCAGAAAAAATGGAAGTCATTTTCAGGTCTGGCTTGGAACTATCTTTCACTATCCACTACTTTCCCTTTCACGCATATCCATGCAGCTAAAAGCAGAGGCCTCTGAGGTTGTTGAGATGCATGACAGGAGTCCACATTCGAGTCTCTGCTTGGAGAAAGGTCACTAAGGGAAGATACTCGAGTGAGAATACCACTACTGGACTCTGAGTGGATGGGAAATGCTCATTGTGATAAGGTTAGGTTTGATTCCCAACGCATAGCACAATCTCTTGTGACTAATACGTGTAGAAATATGGTTGGGTAGCCACTGTTATGAAACTATGGTTCTCAACAAGAGTAGAGCAAATTTTATCCCCCAAAGACACTTGGCAACCTCAGGAGATATTTTTGATTGTCGCAATAGGGGAGGCATATCTAGTGGGTAGAGTCCAGGGATGCTGCTAAAGACCCTACAATGCACAGGAAGCCCCCACCACAAAGAACTGTTTGGCCAAAAATGTCGATGGTGCCAAGGTTGAGAAATTCTAATATATACCTACTCCTCTGTACATTCAATAACATTTCATTGGCATTTGATGTTTCCCAAAGTGAGTTAAACTATTCTGAACATGGTTGAGAACTTGTAAGTGCACAGAATGGATTTTGTATGGCTAACAGTAGTTGAGCCATAGATATCTGTGGATGATATTCCTAATTATATATTTGTGTATGTAGTCAATCAACTTTTTAAAGATTGTACCATGTACAAGTGTTTTTTGGGGGGAGAGGAGCTGAATAAAAAATAATAGACTAGGATTTTGAGGGGCTTATGAACATTTCATGAAAGAAGATAAATCTTGTTTATAAAGAATTATAATGTGAAACAATTTATGCTAGGTACATTTAAGAAACTATACATAAGTTCTAAGAATATATAGATGTGGTAGAAAATTATTCTGGTGGAAGAATTCAGAAAAGTCCTATGTGAGCTTTAAAAAATGGGTCCAATTGGGGCCAACCTGGTGGCACAGTGGTTGAGTGTGCATATTCCACTTTGGCAGCCCAGGGCTCATGGGTATGAATTTTGGGCGTGGACCTAGCACCACTTGTCAAGCCACACTGTAGTGGCATCTCACATAAAATAAAGGAGGATTGGGGCTGGCCCCATGGCTGAGTGGTTAAGTTCATGTGCTCTGCTGCAGTGGCTAGGGTTTCGCCGGTTCAGATCCTGGGCATGGACATGGCACCATTTGTCAGGCCACGTTGAGGCGGTGTCCCACATGCCACAATCAGGAAGACCTGCAACTAAGATATACAACTATGTACCAGGGGGATTTGGGGAGATGAAGCAGAAAAGAAAAGAAAAGATTGGCAACAGTTGTTAGCTCAAGTGCCAATCTTTAAAAAGAAATAGAGGAGGATTGGCACAGATGTTAGCTCACAACAGTCTTCCTCAAGCAAAAGGAGGAAGATTGGCAACAGATGTTAGTTCAGGGCCAATCTTCCTCACAAAAGAAAAAATGAATGGGTCCAATTTAGAAACAATGAGTCACTAGAAATAACATTGCAAATGGAGGCACAAGCATGGCAGGTTGAAGGTGGAAATGCTCAAGTCATATGAAGAATTGTGCAAGGTTCAATTTGGCTAGACCATAGGCCATGTATTGCTAAGAATTTTTTTAAAAATTTGAATGGTAGGGTGCAACTACTTTGCTTCAATGTAGGCTAAATTATATATTTAATTGTGTAGGCAAAGAGAGCAAGGGAAGTTTTGTGAGAAGAAAGTACAATGTACTTTATCTTCTATACTTGTATTAAAATAATGTTCTTCAATTGGAGCAAGTTAGAAACTGGAAGTAAAGGAATTATGTTAAATTGTATAGTTGAGAAGTGGCACAGAACTGAAGTATTAGCGTACTGGTGAAAGTGAAGAGGAAGGGGTACATTGCACAGAAAATTTAGAACTTGACGGAACTTGAGATGGCAATTGATTTGATGTAAATAGGATAGATGAGGAGAAAAAAATTCACAGATGATGCAAAAATTTGGCCCAATGGCCCTGAAAGTCACAGAAATAGAGAATTGAGGTGGTAATGGAAATGCATTGTGGAAGGAAGATAATAAAATTCATTTAGAAAATAATAAGTTTAATACGATGACAGCATACTCAGGAGGCAATGCCCATTAGGCAGAAAGTGAAAAGAGAGACCAGACACGTGGACATCAATTTAGGAATCATTAGACAAGTTTTGGTGGAATCTGTAAGTCTCAATGAACTAACTCAAGGACAGCCTGAAGAGAATTGGTGACGCTAATGTTTAAGGAAGAAGGCAGGGAGCCCGGAAAGTGAGACACGCAAAGAAATGTCAGAGAGATAGGACAAATAAACAAGAATAGTATAAAAAGCCAAAGATAAATCCAAAAGGAAAGTGTACGTACAAAAAAGTCTTGAATACTTTACGAAGTTGTAACAGGGAAATGACCAAGAAAATATCACTGAATTTACTACTCTTTCAGTGGAGATGGGGAACTAAAATATGGCCAAGGAAAATTCTTGGTAATAACTAGGAATTAGAACTTTTAACTGCTCAGAAAATGCTCTCACCATTTATCTGAGAAGATAAAAGAAGTGAGAGATGATGCTAGACATCTAGGTGCATGAGGGGTATAGACATTAAATCAGTAGGTTCACAAGAAATCATCCAGAGAAAGTGTATTTAGGAGAGCAGATTAGAGAGAGGCGGGAAAGTGAGGCATATGGGAAGACACACAATATCTTGAATATTATATATTGTGCTTTGTCCTGGATTTTGAGTGCTAACACCAAACCGCTAGGTGGTCCCTCCACGTACTATGTGAGGTTTCTTATCTGTTATCCTTTGCTCAACCTGTCCCCTTTTTCTAGAATGTCTTTATTCCTCTTCCCTTGACTCATCTTAACATTATTTTTTATTCCTCCAACATTGTCTTTCATAAATGCCGTTCTGCAGCTGAAATTGCTCTTTCTGGAGTTCCAGAGCAATTTATTTTCTGTGCAGATCTCTGTTTCCCTTTGTTACAGCTCCAGCTGCCCCTCAGTAGCTGTGGTCTTCATAGAATCACAAGAGAAAAATTAAGACAACAGAGGCTAGTGTTGGAAAAACTGGGTACCCACACGCAGAAGAATGAAATGGGACCCTTATCTCACACCATATATAAAAAACCACTCAAAATAGACGAAAGACTTAAATGTAGGACCTGAAAAAGTAAAACTACTAGAAAAAAGCATAGGGAAAAAGCTCCTTGACATTGGTCTGGGCTACGGTTCTTTTGGATATGACACCAAAAGCACAGGCAACAAAAGCAAAAATAGACAAGTGAGATTACATCAAACTAAAAAGCTTCTGCTCAACAAAGGAAATAATCAAAAGAATGAAAAGGCACCCTACAGGATGGGAGAAAATATTAGCAAACCACACATCTGATAAGGGGTTAATATCCAAAATATATAAGGAATTTAAACAATTTAATAGCAAAAAAAACCACAACGGTATTAAAAAATGAAAAAAAGACCTGAATAGACTTTTTTCAAAAGAAGACTTACAAAAGCCAACAGATATATGAAAAGATGCTTAAGTCACTAGAATGGTGGGGTGCAAGCATTGAGGGCTGGGGAAAATGGAGAGATATTGGTGCAAAAGTTTCATCAAAAAGTCTCATGTTGATCAAATTTTCAGTTACGCAAGACAAGTTCTTGAGGTCTAATATGCAGCATGGTGATGATAGTTAACAGTACTGTATTGTATTCTTGAAATTTGCCAAGAGAGTAGATCTCACACATACAAAAAAAGGGAACTGTGTGAAGTGATGGATATGCTAATTAGCTTCATTGTGGTGCTCACTTCACAATTATACATATATCAAAACACCGAGTTGTACACCTTAAATATATACAATTTTATCTGACAGTTATACCCCAAGAAAACAAACCAAAAAATAGTATAATGAATTCCTGCATATCTTTCATCCAACTTCCCCTAATGTTAGCATTTGACATAACTACAGGGCAATGATCAAAAGCAGGAAATTAACATTGGTGCAATATTACTAATATTACTATATATATTTTTAATAATAAAATTAAAAATGTCTTTATACAATTATCGGTCATTTGAATTTTCTTTTTGTAAAGTTTGCTCAGGTCATTAGCCAATTTTTCTACTGAATTGTCTAATTTTTCTTCTAATTAAATTTATGGTTTCCTTATAATCCTCACTTAATGAAAATTGCTGTCAAAATATTTGTGTATTAACTAGTTCAAAATGATAAACCCATATATGTTAATACAATTAATGTATTTTTTAAAAAATCTATATTTTCAAAAACAAAAACCAGTGTGAAGAGTGACATTGTCATACATTTTGCAAGTCTCTTCAACATCTGGCTTAATGGAAGATAATCGAATTCACAGACTCGCTTCTTCATTCGATTTGCCATGTTTTTTATTTGCTTTGTATTCAGTGGTGACACTGTAGTCAAGTTTATTCAGCCATTATTTTTTATTTTATTTTATTTCTTTTTCTTTGAGGAAGATTAGCCCTGAGCTAATATTTGCTGCAATCTTCCTCTTTTTGCAGAGGAAGACTAGCCCTGAGCTAACACATGTGGCCATCTTCCTCTACTTTATATGTGGGACCCCTGCCGCAGTATGGCTAGCCAAGTGGTGCCGATTTTTAAAACCAGGTAGAATGATTCCTCCCACTTCATTCTTCTTTTTCAAAATTGTACTAGTTATTTTAGTTTCTTTGCCTCGCCATAAAAATTCTTCAACAGAATTTTTGCTGGGATTTTGATAAGAATTGTGTTAAACTTATATATCTATTAGGGGAGAATAACATCTTAATCTTTCAGTCTTTGAACATGCTATGTCTTCTTTGATCTTAATTTGTAGTCTCTTTAACTTCTTTCATCAGTGTTTTGTAGCTTTTAGCATATTATACACACTTTATTAGATGTACATCTAAGTATTTCTTTTTTTTGAGCAATTGCAAGTGTATTTTTAATATCAGTGGTATGTAGAAATGTAATTGACTTTTTTGTGTTTATTTTGTATCATTTGACCTTGCTCAACTCACTTATTAGTTCTAAGAGTTTGTGTGTAAATGCCTTGGGATTTTCTAAATAGACGATGTCATCTGTAAGTAGGGACAATTTTATTTCTTTCTTTTTGATCTGTGTGATTTTTTAGTTTTTTCCTTGCCTTCATGCACTGGCTAAAACTTCCAGCCCAGTGCTGAATAAGAGTGATGTGAGAGGACAACCTTGCCTTGTTTCCAATCTTAGGGGAAAAGTATTCAGTGTTTCACCACTGAGGATCATGTTAGCTGTGGATTTATCGTAGATGTTCCAAGTTGAGAAAGTTCCCCTCTGCTCCTATTTTTCTGAGAGTTTTTGTAATGAATGAATGTTGAATTTTGTCAAATGATTTTTCTACATCAATTGATATATTTATATACTTACTCTTCTTTAGCCTGTTAATGTGGTGGGCTATAATTTTCAAATATTGAATCAGTCTTGCATCACTGTAATATCATAGGATATTATTATATCTTATTATGAGATATCATTTTTTAATAATTGGTGAATTCTAATTGATAATATATTAAGAACTTTTGTACCTATATTCGAGAGGGATATTGGTCAGCACTCTTGTCTTTCTGTATAGTCTTTGTTTGGTTTTGTTATCAGGGTAATACTAGCTCCATGAAATAATTTGGTTCGTGTTTCCCTCCTCTATTTTCTGGAAGATATTGTGTAAAATTTACATTAACTCTTCTTTAAACCTTTGTTAGAATTCTCCAATGAAGCTATATGGGCCTGGAGATTTCTTTTTTGGGAGCTTTAAAATTATGAATTCAATTTCGTTAATAGTTATAGAGCTATAAAAATTATCTATTTCATTTCGGATGAGATGTGACAGTTTGTACTTTTTGAGAAATTGGTTCATTTAATCTAAGTTGTCACATTTATCTGTGCAAAGTAGTCCATAGCATTTGTTTATGATCCTTTTGATGTCTGTAGGGTCTGTAGTGATATCCCTATGTTTCATACCTGATATGGTTAATTTGTATATTCTTTCTTTTTTTCCTTTGTCAAGCCTGCTATACATTTATCAATTTTATTGATCTTTTTGAAAACTAACTCTATGTTTTACTGTTTTTCTCTATTGTTTTTCAATTCAATTTAATTAATTATCTGCTCTTCATTATTTCCTGCCTTCTGCTTGCTTGGGGTATATTTTGCTCTTCTTTTTCTAGGTTCTTGGGTGGGAGCTTAGACTGTTGATTTAAGGCTTGTTTTTTCTTTTCTAATGTCTGCGTTACTGCTATAAATTTCCCTTTCAGCTCTACCTTAACTATATGCCCCATTTTTTTAGACAATTTTTAGAGGAGTTTTAGGTTTACAACAAAATTGAGAGGAAAGTACACAGTTTTTCATATACCCTCTCTCTCTACTCATGCATAGACTTACCCATTATCAACATCACTCAGCAGAATGGTACATTTCTTACCAAAAATGAACCTATGTTGACATATCATAATCACCCAAAGTACATAGTTTGTCTTAGGATTCGTTTTTGGTGTTGTACATTCTATGGGTTTGGACAAAAGTATAATGACATCTATTCATCATTATAATACCGTAGAGAATATTTTTACTGCCCTGAAAATCCTCTGTGGTTTGTGTTTTCATCCATCTCCCAACCCCTGGCAACCATAGTGATTTTATTGTCTCTTTAGTATTGCCTTTTACCCTAATTTTTTGATCTCTTATATCTTCATTTTCATTTTATTTAATGCATTTTTTACTTCCCTTGTGACTCCTTCTATGACCCATATATTATTTAGAAGTGTGCTGTTAGTTTCCAAATGTTTGAAGATACTTCTCTTAAGATTTTTAGTTTGATTCCAGTGTGGTTGGAGACACACTGTATATGATTTCAATTCTTTTACACTTACTGAGGGTTTTTTTTTTATTGCCTAGGATATGATTCATCTGGGTGTAGGTACTTTTATCACCTGATAAAAATATTTATTCCCTCGTTGTTGGTGGAGGGTTCTACATGTTGATGAGATCCTGCTATTGATGTTGTTCTGTTCTTTTATATCACTGCTGATTTTCTGTCTATTTGTTCCATCAATTGTTAAGAGAGGGATGTTGAAGTCTTCAACTCTCATTGGGGGTTTGTCTATGTTCCATCAGTTTTTGATTCACGTATTTTTAAGTTTTGTTGTTTGTTGCATACACTTTTAGAATTGCTATGTGCTCTTAGTAGATTGATTCTCTTATCATTATAAAATGTCCCATTCTCTCTCTGGTAATTTTCTTTGCTCTTCAGTCTTTTTAATCTGATATTAATAGAGTCACTCCTGCTTTCTTTTATTTTTTTTAAAGATTTTATTTTTTCCTTTTTCTCCCCAAAGCTCCGCGGTACATAGTTGTATATTCCTCGTTGTGGGTCCTTCTAGTTGTGGCATGTGGGACACTGCCTCAGCGTGGTTTGGTGAGCAGTGCCATGTCCTCACCCAGGATTTGAACCAACGAAACACTGGGCCTCCTGCAGCAGAACGCGCAAACTTAACCACTTGGCCACGGGGCCAGCCCCACTCCTGCTTTCTTTTAATTAATGTTTGCATGATATATCTTTTCTATCCTTTGATTTGTAACCTGCCTACTTTATATTTGAAGCAAGTTTTTTTTAGATAGCATAAAGTTAGGTCATGTTTTTTAATCTGCTCTCTCCATCTCTGTCTTTTAATTGGTGCCTTAGACTGTTTACATTTAATGTAAATGTTGATATATTGCAACTTGTCTGCATTTTATTTTGGCATTCGTTAATGTTTGTTTTTCTTTCTCTATTTACTTTTTCTTGGTTTGCTCTGGGATACTTGAACATTTGGTTAGAGTTACGTTTTGATATATCCATAGCATTTTTAATTTTATAAGTTCAAGAGAAGAATAGAACATTTAACTCCCTTTATATCCTTTTACCCACTCCTGTTTATTATATAATTATGTAACTATTATATAAATATTTCCTTTATGTACATTTAGAACCACAGTAGACAATGCTATCATTTGCATTTCAATTGTCAAACATAATTAAGAAGACTCAAGAGGAGAAGGAAAGTTCTATTGTATTTACACATATTTTTTCTTACCATGTTTTTCTTTCCTGATTGTTAATAGTTTCCTATTGCTGTAACCAAATACCCCAAACTCCATGGTTTAAAACTAAACAAATATATTATTTTACAATTCTTGGAGTCAGAAGTCTAAAACCAATGTGTTGGTAGGGCTGCATTCATTGTGGAGGCTTTAGGAGATAATCTGTTTCTTTGCCTTTTTTCAGCTTCTAGAGAAGACCTGTATTACTTGGCTCATGGTTCTTTCCTTGCATCTTTCCAACCACATGCTTCTATTGATACTTTTCCTTCTTCTAGCTCTGATCTTCCTGCCTCCTTCTTATACGGATCCTTATGATTACATTGTACCCACCAGGATATTTCAGGATAATCTCCCCATCTTAATAGCTTTAACTTAACCATATCTGCAAACTATATTTTACCATTTAAGCTAACTGATTAATAAGTTCTTCAGACTAGAAAATGAACGTCTTTGGGGAATCATGATTCAGTCTACTACACTGATGGTCCACGGATCTTTTGACATTTCTTTTCTGGTTATGAAAATTTCTTTACTCATTCTCTTAATGTAGGTCTGCTGGAAATAAATTCTTTTAGATTTCCTTCACCTGAGAATATCTTGATTTTTCCCTTAAGTTGTGAAGGATATTTTCACTGGAAATAACATTCTGGATAGACAGTTTTTTTCTTACAGTACTTGCAAAATATTGCATCATTTCTTTCTTCCCTCCATTGTTCCTAATGAAAAACCTCCTATAGTTCCAATTGTTTTCCCCATAAAGGTGGTTGTCATTTTTATCAGTTGCATTCAAGATATTTTTCTTATCTTGAGTTGTGAGAAATGCACTTTTGATTTGTTATGGCATGGATTCCTGGGGTTTATTCTGTTTGGGATTCACTAAGCTTCTTGAATCTATTTGTTTATGTCCTTTAATGTTAGATCTTTTGTTCTAGTCCCTTAGGTCCCTGAGGCTCTATTTTTATTTGTTTGTTTGGCCTATTTTTCTCCATTGTTTAGATTGTGTAATTTCTATTGTTCTATATTCAAGGTCACTGATTATTTCCTGTCTCTTAAATTATGCTGTTGATCTCATCCAGTGAGATTTTAATACCAATCACTGTATTCTTCAGTTCCAAAATTTCCATTTGGTTCTTCTTATAACATCTATCTCTTTGCTGAAACTTTCTTTCTTTTTTTGGTTTCAAGCATATTTGTAATTATTCTTGAAGTATTTTTATGATAATGACTCCTTTAAAATATATCTGAAAATTGTTACCTCTCTGTCATTTCAGTAGTATTATCTACTGATTGTCATTTTTCACTCAGTTTGAGATCTTCCTGGCTCTTGGTATGACCCCAGGTTTTCATCACTTTTGTAAATATTTTGTGAGTCTGTAGATCTTATTTATATATTTTCTTTTAGCTGACTTATTCTGACACTACTTTGGCAGGAGAAGGGGTATCATCACCTCATTACTGCCAAGTATAAGTAAAATTCCTGATTCCCCACTTGGCCCTTGTTGACATAAGAGAAGAGAGTTCCTCATTACTGCTGAATGGGGGTGGGAGATCCAGCTTCTCACTAGGCCTGCACTGATATATCTTTGACTAGTGGGGATGGAAGTGCCTTATTACTGCTCCCCATGAAGTTTCCACTGAAAACACAGTGGAAGGAGTGGCTTCAATACTGCTGGGCTGTAGTAAACTTCCTGACTCTTAATTAGTCCTCCTTGATAGCACAGAGAGGAGTGATGGTCAGATACGTTGTTGGGGCTACATGGGGGTCAAAGTCCCAGCTCTCCATGAGGTCTCTACTGACACAGCCAGGTAGGGGGGACCTTGTTACAACCTAGCTGGAATCAAAGTCCCTACCTGGCCTTCTCTGACACTACTCAGGGTGAGAGGAGTGGGAGTGCCTGGCAAGGGTGGAAACATAGGCTTTCCACTCAGCCTTTGTAGACATGGGTGAAGATGTGGCTACAGTTTGTTTGTTTTTCTGTCATGCTTGCCTGGAGTAGAGAAGTTATTGGCTAAAAATTTCCTGCTTGCTAGGCTGACCCTTCTCTGGTTCTTTGGCTAGAGAGAAGAGGCTTTTGTTCGGCCTTTTTTTCGCCTGCACATGTTGGCATTTCCAGGTTGATGGCTTCTTCAGCTCTAAATCTGGTGTATAAAAGGCAAAAGAAAACTCACTACCATGTCGTTCCTTGGGTGCCAAGATCACTGGCTCATGTCCTTTCTTCTCATCACTTTTCAGAGTCCACTTAAATATATATGTTAAACATAATGTCCTAGGTTTTACTTGTACTTAGCAGGAGAAACAGGAAAAATTATGTCTACTCTATTTTCCCAAAAGTGAATGTTCTCACTATGACTTTTTATGATCACTTTTTTCTCATTTATTTTACTTTTATCATTTTTTTGTTACTGTTTCATAAAAGCATTGCTCTTAGTTTTATTCAGATGGTGTTATATGACCCATCGTCCTGGCATTATTATACACTGATCTGACGAGATAACTTATTTGATAGCGTTTTTGAGCCTTAATAGTATCTTATTGTAATTAATAAATATTGTTACACAGAAATTTTAAATTCTGAGGCATCCCTCAGTAATCTAACCAGCAAAACTAACTCTTCTCTTGGTATATTAATTTGTCATCTGAAATATATGGCTGAAACTTCTTTCTGCTTCATCATAGGATATGAACACCTGGTTGAATAAAGGTTGAACCCCTGTCTTTCTGTTTATTATGAGTAAACACTGACACTAATTGGTACTTCCACACCCATCTCCATGACTCAAAACAAAACAAAACATAACATTTATATATAGTTCATGAACTGGTGTGTATTTAAAGAAATAAGTACTTATGCTTATTAGCACTTAATTTTAGGTATTTAATCAAAAAATTTTAAACTTTTCTACTGTATAGACTTTTTACATATTTTATGATTGCTTTCTTTTGAGAACTGTGGTAGAATGCATTATTATATGCAAATATTTACTCTCCCTCCGTAAAAGGGACATCCTTCCTTGCCTCATTAATATTGGACTTAGCTATGCAACTTGCTTTGCCTAATAGAATATGAATGGTCCTAACTTAGGACATATCTGAGCAATAGACTTAAATAAGATTATATGGTGTAGCTGAGTGTCTCTTACTACTCTCCTCTGCTGTGAGAATGTACAGGTCTCACATTGAAACTATCCCTTCAGCCTGGATCCTTAAAGAAGAATACATACAAAACAATGCTCTGCAGAGCTGCAGCAGCACACATGCAATATGAATAAGAAATAAATATTTGTTACTGTAAGTCACTAAGATTTCAGAATTATCTGATTTGCAGCAAGACTAACCAAAGTACCATTTGGTATTTACAGCCTTTTAAAAAACACTTATTTTAATTAAATCTGATGAGGAAGAGCTACCTCTTTCCTTTTCTTGAACAGTGCCTTACATTCTTGAAAATATTGTTGCTTTGTGGTAGTATAAAGATTTTCAGGGCGATTCTGATTTTTCCCCAAGATGAGGAATCCACTAATCTCCAAATATTTCAGCTTCCTTTTAGCTAACAAGACTAACAAACATCAACATCTGGGCTCTACACTTGCACATGAGAATCAGTAGTGGGCCAAAGTACTGCTGTAATGTTAAACTGCCAGTACATCAAGGAAAACATTTTCTTTTAAGGAATAAGATCATATGGATTATTTCCAATTAAATTTGAATACATCTTTGTATTTGGTAAAAATGTAAACCTATGTTTTCTTTTTAACATAATTGCTTAGTATTTTAAATTAATTCTTCATCTTAATTATAATTATTCTTCCTTATCTTTTATAAGCCATATATATCTCATTACCTACTACTTTGTAGTCACTTTATTGACACAGAAAAGTTTTCATATGTTCACTCATTGTTTATATGGATTCTGGATTGCCTCAGTTCCAAAGTCTTCCCTTCTCTGTTGTGGGTAATTTGTTTTGTTTCTGGAATTTCAAAGCTCAAAAATATTTTTATAGTTACGTGTCAAAAATAAAACAATGGGGGTCAAAACTTTGTCTCTTGGTCATAGGGTAGTCCTGTATAGAAATGAGTTAGAAACAGTTGATTCTGAAGATATTTGTTTTTAGTTGTTCGAAAAAACAAAATAGAATAGGGAAAAAGCAAGTTATTGTCACAAATGTCTCAATTTGTAAGAGAAAGGGAGTTGCATAGGTGATCTAGGGATAAAGTACTTCGTGTAATCTAGCTCAACAGAAAATTTGGAGTATCCCAACCTAGATATTGATTTCTGATTGAGAAACATTGTGAGTGCCAATAAATTGGGGATACCTTTTCTTTGGATATTTCATGGTATCATGGGCAGCTGTCCTTATAACGCACATTTCTCCTTGGGATGCAGGTTGGGTAAGAATAATTTGAGAAAACAAATTCTACATTGTGACTGATATTTGGCCATTTCTTTAAACATGCAAAATTTTGCGTGTCTTCCTTTTGAACACAGTTCCTGGTGTATGGGTTAGATTAGAAATAAATTGATGTTTTAATTAGAAAACATGGATTAGAACATAACTCTTCATTCCATGTAGTTCTGTACGGAACTGCATCTTTCTAAGCCTCAGTTTGTTTATTACTTAAATGGGGATAATTATATGCATTTCATAAAGTTCTTATAAGGATTACATGAAAATATGCACATAACATTTTCTGTATAAATGAGCCCTTTCTCATTAGATTTTAAATTCCATGATAAAATTTTCAATTGATGTAAAAATATTGAAATATAGAGAACATATTATTTGAACACAAAGGCAGCAAATTAAAGATCAATAACAAAAAATATAAATAATGCCTCAAATTAAAAAATAATTCTCTACATGTGATCTCAGCATCATGGCAGACTGAGTTTTTCACTTTTTCCTTACATACAACTAAATGGACATCCATTAACCAACAGAGGATTCCCTACACAGCACAACAGGATGCCTGAAAGATCCATGCAGCTATATATTTGAAGGTGGGGGGACTGGACCCTCCTGGGAAGCAGTGTAACCAGAGGAATAGCCCCTTCCCCCTGCCCAATGGCAGTAATCCAAGACATGGATACCCATGCAGCAGCCTGCATGACTGTGAATGGAGGCAGGGGCAGCCCAATCCTTGCATGAATGCTTGCAGAGGGGTGGTAGGCCTGCCATCGGAGTGCCCACTGAGCCATGGTAGCCCCATCCACATGAATGCTCCTTACAGAGTGGCAATGGCCCAGCTCATGTGAAGATGCCCCACTGAGTGGCAGCCCCACCTGTGTGGGCACAACTTGCTGAGAAGCAGCATTGCCCACATAAAGGCACCCTGCCAAGTGGCTGCTGACTGGCATGCATGAATTTGCCCTGATAAGTGGTTGCTGCCTGGCCCACTCAAATGTGCCTTGACCCATGCAAAGTCAGAGTGGCCCAACCTGCACAACAATGAGCAGACAGAGCAAGGACAGAAAAACCAGCCACTACCTCCCCCAGTGATGGCACATGGAATCCATGACCAGAAGCATCAAGAACCACAGCAGAACCAGTGACCCAGCCCCAAGTGGTGGCAACCCCAACACCAGCTCCAGCAGCACCAGGCCCTGTACACAAGTCCCTGGGTTCCCAGGTCCCCACCAGTGACAATGACACCTGTGAAGCCAGGACTTCTGGTATTGGTGCAACCAGCACCCCAAGACAACCCAGTAATAGCAGCACAGGTGGTATATGGGACAGCAGCACCCAACCTTGCAGAGAGCCAGTGGAGAAACATGAGACACAGTTGACTAGAATCAAAGTAACCAAAACCATAACCCAATAAGAAAAGGTGATTGCCACCACAAAAGCACTGGCAGAGGATCAATTCATCAAACACCATAAAGAACTACCGTAACACTGCAGAATAGAAGGAAAATGACACTTTCCAGAAACCAAATATGAAGTAACAGAGGATTACAATTTAACTGTCAGAGAATTCAAAATTGCTGTCATAAAGAAACTCAATGAGTTACAAGAAAATTCAGAAAGGCAATTCAATGAGCTCAGGAATAAAATTAATAAACAGAATGAATACTTCATCAAAGAGAATGAAGCTCTAAAAAAAATCAAAAGGAAATTCTGGATATGAAGAACACAATTAATGAGATAAAAAATAATGTAGAAAGCATAAAAATAGAGCAGACCTTATGAAGGAGAGATTTAGTGAGGTCGAAGATAGAAACCTAGAAATGCTTCAGGTGGAGGAGGAGAGAAGAACTAAGACTTCAAAAAAAATGAAGAAGTTCTTTGAGAAATATCCAACTAAATTAGGAAAGTAACAGAAGGATTATAGGGACCCTAGAAGGAAAAGAAATGGAGAAAGAAGGAGAGAGCTTGTTCAAGGAAATAATAGCTGAGAACTCCCCAAACCTAGAGAAAGAACTAGATATACAAATACATGAAGCCAATAGAACTCCTAATTATATCAATGGAAAAAAATCTTTTACAAGCCCTACAATATTAAAACTGTCAAAAGTCAATAGCAAAAAGATATTAAGCACAGCAAGAGAGAAGAAAATAACCTAGAAAGGAACCCCCATCAGGCTCTCAGTGGACTTCCCAGCAGAAACTTTACAAGCTATGAGAGAATGGAATGATATATTCCAACTACAAAGACAAAAACTATCAACCAGGAATATTCTATCCATAGAAATTATTTTTCATATATAATAGAGAAATAAAAGCTCTCCCAGATAAACAAAAGCTGTGGGAATTCATTGCCACCAGACCTGCCTTACAAGAAAAGATTAAGGGAACCCTCTTACCTGAAACAAAAAGGCAAAGGTTTACAATGCTTTGAGAAATGAGATAAATAGACAGAATCAGAAAATTGCACCTCTCTATCAGAATAGGTCAGCAAACAATAATAACATAAAAGATAAAGGTAAAGACAACATCAACAATATCTATAAACGCTTCAATTTAGTCACAAACTCACAACACACAAAAAAATAATTATCTCAACAAAAACACAGAAGTGGAAGAGGAAAAGGATAGAACCTGCTTAGGCTAGTGTAGATAAGAGGTTATCAGAAAATGAACTAGATCATCTATGAGATATTTTAAATAAACCTTATAGTAAACACAAAACAAAAAAATCAGAGAAGAGTCACAAATCATAAATAAAGAGAAAATCATCACAGAAAACCACCCAACTGAAATGGCAGTCAGAAATAGAAGGGAAAACAAGCAGTGGAAATATAGAACAACTGGAAAACAAAAGATAAAATGATGGTATTAAGCCCTCATATATCAATAGTCACTCTAAATGTAAATGGATTGAATTCTCCAATCAAAAGACACCGAGTGGCTGCATGGATTAAAAAACAAGACTCAACAATATGTTGCCTCTGGGAAACACATCTCAACTCTAAAGAGAAAAACAGGCTCAGAGTGAAGGGATGGAAGAAGATACTCTAAGTAAATGGCAAGCAAAGAAAGTGGGTGTAGCCATACTTATAAAAAACAAGGCAGACTTCAAGATAAAAAAGATAATAAAAGGTAAAGATGGGCATTATATAATGACAAAAAGGGCATTCCACCAAGAAGGCATAACACTTACTAATATATACACACCTAACACAGGAACACCCAAGTATAGAAAGCAACTATTAACAGACCTAAAGAGAGAAATTCATATCAACACAATAATAGTAGGGGACCTCAACACACCATTTACATCAATGGATAGATCATCCAGACAAAAAGTCATCAAGCAAACATTGGCCTTAAATGAAACATCAGACCAGATAGACTTTATAGATATATATGAATATTCCATCCAAAAAGAGCAGAATACACATTCTTCTCAAATGCACATGAAACACTCTCAAAGATAGACCATATGTTGGGAAACAAAGCAAGTCTCAATAAATTTAAGAAGATTGACATCACATCAAGCATCTTCACTGGTCACAATGCTATGAAACTAGAAATTAACTGCAAGAAAAAAGCTGCAAAAGTTATACATATTGGAAACTAAACAACTCGCTACTGGACAACTGTTAGATTAATGAAGAAATCAAAGGAGAAATAAAAAAATACTTAGAGACAAATGAAAATGAAAACGCAAAATAACAGCATATGGGATGCAACAAAAGTGTTACTTAGAAGGAAATTTATAGCAATATAAGCCTACCTCAACAAAGAAGAAAAATCCCAAATAAACAAGCTTACCCTATACTTAAAAGAATCAGAAAAAGAAGAAAAACAGTCCAAAGTCAGTAAAGGGAAGGAAATAATAAAAATCATAGCACAAATAAATGAAATAGAGACTTAAAAAAACAGTAGAAATGATCAATCAGACTAAGTGCTGGTTCTTTGAGAAGACCAACAAAAATGAAAAACCTGTAGCCATCCTCACTAAGGAAAAAGAGAGAAGAATCAAATAAATAAAATCAGAAATGAAATAGGAGGAATCACAATGGATACTGCAGAAATACAAAGGATTATAAGAAAATACTATGAAAAGGTATATGCCAGAAAACTGGATAACCTAGAAGAAATGAATAAATTCTTAGAATCATACAACCTCCTCAAACTGAATCAAGAAGAAATAGAGAATCTGAATAGACCAATCACAAGCAGAGACTGAAATAGTAATCAGACTTCCCAAAAATTGAAGAAGTGAAGCTTCCTAACTTATTCTACAAGGCTAACATTACCCTGTTACTAAAACCAGACATGGACAACACAAAAAAAAGAAAATTATAGGCCAATATCACTGATGAACATCAACGCAAAAATCGTCAATACAATATTAGCAAATCAAGTACAACAATACATTAAAAAGATCATATACCACGATCAAATGAAATTTATTCCAGAGATGCAGAGATGGTACAATATCTGCAAATCAATCATGTGATACACCACAAGAAGAAAACGAGGAATAAAAATCACATGATCACCTCAATAGATGCAGAGAGAGCATTTGACAAGATCCAACATCCATTTATGATAAAAACTCTCATTAAAATGGGTATAGAAGGAAAGTACCTCAACATAAAAAAGGTCAGTCTGACAAACCCATCGCCAAAACAGAACGTAAGACCTGAAAACATAAAAGTCCTAAAAGAAAATATAGGCAGTTCACTCTTTGACATCAGTCTTAGCAGTATCTTTTTGAATACCATGTCTACTGAGGCAAGGGAAACTAAAGAAAAAATAAACAAATGGGACTGCATTAGACTAAAAAGCATCTGCAAGGCAAAGGAAACCATGAACAAAACAAAAAGATAACCCACCAACTAGCAGAAAATATTTTCCAATTGTTTATCTGACAAGGGGTTAATTTCCAAAATATATAAAGAACTCACATAACTCAACAAAACAATGAACAAATGCTGAAAATATGAGCAGAGGATATGAACAGACATTTTTCCAAAGAAGATATACAGGTGTCCAACAGGCACATGAAAAGGTGTTCAACATCACTGATTATAGGGAAATGCAAATCAAAACTACAATAAGATATCACCTCACACCTGTCAGAATGGCTATAATTAATAAGACAAGAAATAACAATTGTTGAAGAGGATGTAGAGAAAAGGGAACCATCATACACTGCTGATGGGAATGCAAAGTGGTGTAGCAACTATGGAAAAGAGTATGGAGCTTCCTCAAAAAATTAAAAACAGAAATACCATATGATCCAGATATCCCAGTACTGAATATTTATCCAAAGAACATGAAATCAACAATTCAAGAAGATTTATGGAACCCTTGTTCATCACAGCATTATTCACAATAGCAAAGATGTGGAAGCAACCCAAGTACCCAAGAATAGATGAATAGTTAAAGAAGATGTGGTGTATGTACACAATGGAATACTACTCAGCCATAAAAAAATATGTGGAAGATAAACAAACACAGACAAGGAGAACAGACTTGTGATTACCAGAGAAGGAAGGTGTCAGGACAGGATAAAAGGGGTAAAGGGCACACATGTTTGGTGACGGATAATAACTAGACTATTGGTGATGAACACAAAGTATTCTATACAGAAACTGAAATATAATAATGTACACCTGAAATTTATGTGTACAATATTATAAGCCAAAATCATCCTCAATAAAGAAAAATTTTTAAAAAATTTTCTAAATAATCAATAGATTAAAATAGAAATCAAAATGTATGAAATGCACCCAAAGCAATTCCTAGAGGGAAATGTGGAGCACTAAATGCTTATATTGTTAAATAAGAAATAAAAAAGTCAATGATCTAAGGTTCTACCTTAAGAATTTAGAAAAAGAGGAGAAAATTTAACCCAAATTAAGTAAGAGAAAGGTAATTAAAAAGATAGGAACAGCAATCGCTGAAATAGACAATGAGTAAAAATAGAGAAAATCAACAAAAACAAAAGCTGATCTTTGGGGAAAATCAAGAAAATAAAGAAATCTTTAGCTATCCTTTTTGAGAAAAGATAAGCAAACACTCAAATTATATTTGTTAGAAATGAGCAAGGGGATATCAGAGATATTTAAAAGAAAGTAAAGGAGTATTGTGTATAATTCCAGGCTCACGAATGCAGCACTTAGGTGAAATGGACAAATTCCTTGAAAGACACAAACTGCCAAAGCTCATTCAAGAAGAATTAGATAGTGTTCATAGCTCTATATATATTAAAGAAATTCAATTATAATTAAAAACCTTGCCACATGGGAACATAACTTGGTGTAGCCACTATGGAAAATAGTATGGAGGTTCCTCAAAAAAGTAAAAATAGAACTACGATATGATCTTGTAAGTTTACTTTTAGTTCTTTATCAAAAGGAAACAAAAACACTAAATTGAAAAGATATCTGACCGGCATGTTCATTGCACCATTATTTACAATAGCCAAGACATAGAGCCAACACAAGCGTCCACTGATGGATGAATAGATAAAGAAAATGTGATATATCATTAACTGAAATATTATTCAGCCATAAAAAAGAAGGAAGTCTCGCCATTTGCAACAACAAGGATGGACCTTGAAGGCATTATGCTAAGTGAAATAAGTCAAACGGAATGACAAATACCATCTGATCTGACTTATATGTAGAATCTTAAGAAAAAAAAAAAGAGTTCATAGACTCAGAGAACAGATCTGTGGTTACCAGAGCCAGGAGATGGGCGATGGGCAGAACAAGTGAAGGTGGTAAAAAGACACAAAGTTCTAGTCATAAAATAAATAAGTCCTGGGGATGTAATGTATAGCATGGTGACTCTAGTTAATAATATTGCATTATATATTTGAAAGTTGTTAAGAGAGCAGATCTTAAAAGTTCTCATCACAGGAAAAAAATTGTAACTATGTATGCTAATAGACGTTTACTAAACATATTTTGGTGATTGCCACACAATATATCAAATCATTACGCTGTACTCCTGAAACTAATATGTCAATTATATCTCAAAAAAAACTTTTCATGAAGAAAAGACAATAAAAGTCTTCACTAGTGAATTCTATAAAACATTTGACAGAAATATTACCAAATCTACATAAAATTTTCAAGAAAATTTGAGAAAATGACATACTTCCCAACTTACTCAATGAAGCCAGACTTACTCTGATGCCAAAATCATACATAAACATTACAAGAGAAAAAAATCTGGAGATCAATATAGCTTATGAAAATGGTTGGAATAATTCTTTAAAAAATGAGCAAATCAGGGGCCGGCTCCATGGTTAGTGTTTGGGTCTGGCACACTCCACTTAGGCAGCCCGGGTTTGTGGGTTTTGATCCTGAGTGCAGACCTACGCTGTTCATCATTCATGCTGTAGTGACAACCCACACATAAAGTAGAGGAAAATTGGCACGGATGTTAGAGCAGGGCTAATCTTCCTCAAGCAAGAAAAGTTTGGCAATGGATGTTAACTTGGGGTGAATCTCCCTCAGGAAAAAAACAAAAATGAACAAATCCAATCCAACAAACCAAATATACAACAGATCTGTACTAACGTCACATGTCATAACGAAAAGAAAATTATTTCTTCCTAAGGTCAAGAACAAAGCAATGATTACCACTTCAGCACTTCTATTGGAGGTCCTAAACAGTGACATAAGGAAAGAAAAAAATTATAATAAAACATACAGATAGGGAAATGAGATGTAAAATTGTCTTTATTCTCAAGCGCAATATTTATATATATAGACAATCCAAGGCAGTCTACAAAAAATTGCCAGGCATAATATATGAATTATTAAGGTCCCAGTATACATGATCACTATGCAAAATCAATTTTATTTATATATTCTAGCAATTAATAAAAGCACATTGAAATTTTAAAAAGTAATTAGGCCAGTTACTGTTTCACTCCTAGGAGAGTTTAAAGAATACCTAAATTACTGGAGAGATGCCTTAAGAATCATAAGATTCAATAATGCTAAGGTATCTATTCTCAACAAATTTATATACATATATATAGTCAGTGCAATTCCAATCAAAATCCCAGTAGACTTTAGCATGAAGATTATCACGATGACTCTGTAAGTTAAACAAACAAGCAGAGGCACTAGACCAGCCAAAGTAATTTGCTAAATAATAACAAAGCTAGAACACTGACACTATCTGATTTCAAGACTTACTATAGGGAAATTTGTACAGGTCAATGAAACAGAAGAGAATCTAGAAATAGACACACATAAATGGTCAATTGATTTTTATCAAAAGTGTCAAGGTATTTCGATAGGGGAAAGGATATCCAGTCTTCTCAACAAAAAGTGCTAAACAACAGGGTATCATTTGGCACACAAGGACCCTGATCCTTACCTCACACCATATATCAACACATATTAACTCAAAATGTGGAATACGCCCCTAAATATAAAGGCTAAAGTTATAAAAATTTCCTAAATAAAACAAAGGAGAAAATTTTTGCAATCTTGAAGTTGACAAAGATTTCATAGATAAGATGCAAAAAGCACAAACCATAAAAGAAAGAAGATGTTTCATCAAATGAAAATCTTATGATGTTCAAAAGCATTGTTAAGAAAATGTAAATGCAAGCCAAAAAGTCAGAGAAAGCAATTGTGATACATATATCTGAAAGGGGGATTTTATTTATAATATATAAAGAACACTTAAACTTCAATAATATAGAAGTCAACGGCCCCATATAATTGGCAAAGCATTTGAACAGTTCACCTAGAAGATATAAAATTGACCTATAAGCACTCAATGAATGGAAAAATACTCAATGTCATTAGTTTTCTAAAATGCAGCATTAAACCACAATGAGATACTACTCTACATCCACTAGAATGGTTGTAACAAAAAATACTGACTATATCAAGTGTTAGTAAGGATTAACAGAACTATAACATGCACACATTACTAGTGGGAATATAAAATTGTATTACCACTTTGAAAAACTTTTTAATAGCTTCCTAAAATGTTAAACATATACTTACCAAACTATCCTTAAAATTCATTCCTAGCTATTTATCCAAAAGAAGTGATAAACACTATGTTTAGGCAAAGGCTGTTTACAAATGAATGTTTGTAGTAGCTTTATTCATAATAGCTAAAAACTGTCAACAGGTGAATGAATAAACAAATTGTCTAACGTACAATTGAATGTTACTCAATAATAAGAAAGGAAAGAACTACTGATATTCATAAAATGAATAAATTTCAAAAAGATTTTGTGCTAAGAGAAACTGTTGACAAGAACGTATAATAAATAATTCAACCCTGAATGTAAGTTAAATCAATGAAGAGATATTTCACAAAAGAGAAAAAGAATGTGAAGGAACTTAAGAAAAACTATGCATGGTCCGGCCCGCTGGTGCAGCGATTAAGTGCTCACATTCCGCTTCAGCAACCCAGGGTTCACAGGTTCGGATCCCGGGTGCGGACATGGCACCACTTGGCACGCCACACTGTGGTAGGCGTCCCACATATACAGTAGAGGAAGATGAGCATGGATATTAGCTCAGGACCAGTCTTCCTCTGCAAAAAGAGGAGGATTGACAGCAGTTAGCTCAGGGCTAATCCTCCTCAAAAAAAAAAAAAAGAAAGAAAGAAAAACTGTGCACAATCACATAAGTGATCAGGAATCTGGAATTTAGTACCATAATAAGATAGAATTTTATACTCTTAGATTGGCTAAAACACAGACGACAATTACAAAAAAAAACATGAAGAATCCTGACTATACTAAAATGTTAGCAAAAGTAAAGAAATGGATACGCTTTTATACTTCTGGTAGATGTATAAATGATTGGCTTTCGAAAGCATTAACTCATAATGTTGGACACACACGTTACATAGCACAACTATTCCATTTCTCTGTGTGTGTGTGTGTTCAATAGAGAAACGCTGACTGGTTTTCCAGAGGACCTGCAAATGAATATACAGTGTGTCTTGTTCACTATAGCAAAAGCAAACAAACAAAACCTTGGACACAAACCAAATCTTCAGGAGAATGGGCTAAGGAAATTTGGAGAGATTCAAAGAGTGTGATTTCATAGAACAGGGAAAATGAATGAGCTATAACAACACACAACACCAGGGAGATTTTCTCAAAATAACTTGATAACAAATTTATAAAGCTGAAAAAATGATATATCACATAAGAAGTTACCCATGAGGGAATAACACTATAACACAAGACAGCAAGAGCATGAAAAACAAAACTGAGGTAGTTGTTACCACTGGTGGTGGAAGAAATATGGAGTCAGGGAGAATACATGGAGAATCAAGAATTAATCATTTTGGGAATATACATATTCTTAAATTGAGTGATGTTTTTGCAGCCTTTCATTTTATAGTTACTAAGACAAATACATATTCATCAACATTGTTTGTAATGTATCCAATATTACATAAGAAAGACATATTTCCTTCCCACAGAGAGCTTACAATTTAACAGAACACTCAGATGCATCCACAACTAATAATTACATCATATAAATTCTATAGTAAAGATATTTAAAAACAAAACAGCTGTATTGTTTTAGTAAGTAGGCACAATCAAAATTCAAACAACAGAAAATTGTAGTTTACTGATTTTAATAACATGTAATTATATAGTACAGCATCCACGGCATTCTTTATAACAGTGCTATTCCTTAATTAATTTTTGGAGTAGCTTAGACATGGCTGAAATTCACCTTTCTTATTTGTTCTTTCTTTGACTAACAGTTCCTAAGTCTTAGAAGCAAGGGTTGCATTAAAATAACTGGATGTTCAGTAACTGATTTGTGCAGAAAAACTTGTCAAATATTTATTTTGAATTACTTAGAATAAGGCAATACTCTATGCTGTACGAAATTCAATCAAGATTCTGTTTGTAATACTATGTACACATTGTTCTCTGCTGCCATTCTTTATTAAATTCTGTTAGAACACAGATTTTATTGTGGTCCACAGATTGTCATGGTTGGTTATAGATTTCAAGACAAAACTGGTTACTCAAGTGGTAATTTATTTTTTGTTGCTGTTCATCAAGGCATCTTGAAGAACGTTGAGCAGACCTTGTTATACAGCTGCTTAGAAACATACAATCTCTTCTGTAAACATGAAGTTGGTAAGTAATCTTGGAAGAATCGCCTCATTTTCTGGAAATATCCATTTTTAGAAAGCCCAGTAGATTCTCCACCAACATCATGTTGGCCAGGCTTTAGATTTTGGATTTCACCAAAGGAGAAAGAGGTCAGAAAAAATACATGAAATCTTTCTTTTGTTGTTTGAGTCTTATTTAATTAGAAAAGGTCCTTGATAAATGGTATTTTTTTATACACGTTCAAATGCTTTCTACTGTAGGTCTGTCTGAGATTCACTAGCAAAATATTGTAGAGAATTTCAGAAAGAGGTGTTGTTGAATACTGAGCTGTACTTTTGATGAATGGAGAAAGCATTTTATTTACCACATTGCATGCGTATTAAAATGCACATTTAAAAAATACTTTAGCAGTCTGAAATTGAGGTGCATCATATAATAGAAGAATGCCAATTCTAGCTGTAATTTTTCTTTCTTAACGGTACATAAAATAGTGGCTACCCTGAAAATCAATGATATCTTAGATTAAATGAAATAAAGTAATAACTAATTGTCAAGGTGTTAACAAGAGAGATTGTTTCTTGTTTCATTGTCACTACCTTCTTCATAAAATTCATAGGAGACTAAATGATATAATGCTAAAGAGAAGCTAAAAGATACGTGTTTATAGTGTAACACTGAAACACTGGTTATATTGTCATTATTACAGTGAAGGAATTGCTCTCTGGACCCTACCAGAGAGTATAGTCATTCAGTGACATTTCTGGTCTTATACCATAAATCTTTTCTAGTATACTCACCTTTCTGGGTCTTTTGCCTTGCCCTCCTCAATAATCTGCCAATGAAATTCTAGATACTCCATCTCATTTACTGTAGCCCTTCATTGTTTTTTAGCTTTGAGAAGCCATCCCAGCAGCATATAAGGGCCAGTTCAAGGTTCTCTTGCCAGGATGTTAAATATTAAATAGTTAGAGATGGACCTCTTATCAATAAACTATCCCTTATCCAGCTGTATGGATAGTCTGTGATTGGTGGTTGGGGAGGCTGCTACCGAATTGGCTCCCAAATGTCAAGGAAAGGTGATGCAATTCTGAAATGGAAAAAGTCTAATGGCATCACATGATCATCAGAGGTAAGGTGGCATAATTACTATGACAGGCATGAAAACTGGAATGGAATCTAGTGGGTTCTGGACTAAAAGGATCTCTGGTGAAGGTTAATAAACAATAGTGTACTAAGGACAACACAGATAGGGTGATGGTTAATATTATGTGTTGACTTGAAGGGTGTTTTGGGATGGGATTAACATTTAAATCAGTTAACTCTGAGTAAAGCAGATTGCGCTCTATAATCTGGTGGACTCCATCTAATTAGTTGAAGGCCTGAATAGAACAAAAAGACCACCCACCCCAAGCAAGAGGGAATTCTCCAGCAAACTGTCTTCAAATGCCATCTACACCATTGGCTCTCCTGAATCTCTAGCCTTCCAGCCTGTTGCAAATTTTGACTCACCAACCTTCGTGAATGCATGAGCCAATTCCTTATAATAAACTCCTTCTAAATGCGTACACACCCTATTGGTTTTGTTTCTCTGGAGAACCCTAATCAAAATAAAGAGGCAATTCATAAGAGCATTGTTTGACCTTTAGAACAAATAAGTATCAACACTGAGTGAGCAAAAGACCCAATGAGAAATTATAATCTATTGCCAGTTTCTATTTTTGAGCCAATCAGATCCAAATTTTATCAATTGAAGTCCTTGAGGAAGGGCTTAACATCATGGCAAATATATAAGGTAGCAGTTTCCCTATCCCATTCCCAAAGAAAGCTTTGGACATTTACCTAAATAATTAACCACTGGAGAAAGATCCACTATAGCCAGATCTTTGGAGAGTTGTTATATGCACGGTCTGAGCCGCCACTGATTATAAGAGATACAATATACTATCATGGCTCCTGTCTTAGTGGAAACCAATGAAGGAAAGTCGATGCTTGATGTCTGGATACAAGTCTACCTGTCAGTGATTTGACAGGCCCGTAGACCTAGCTTCTGGTCACTTCTCCAGACCTCAGAGCATAATTGGGATGCAAATACTTGACAATTAAAAAACCCTGGCCTATTATGCCATAATCTGTGGAATAAGAGTCTTTTGTCTTGGTAGAAAAGTTCAAGTTGAAGCCCCTGAAACTGCTTCTTCCTCTCTAGTCAGGATAGTAAATAAGGAGCAATACTCTATTGCTATGTGGATTAGCAAAGGTTTGTGCCACTCTCAAAGATTAACAGGATCTCATAGTTGTGGTCCCCAATGTATACCCATTTAATTCACCAGATGGATCTTGATGGCTGGTGGTAGCCTACTGCGAGTAAGTAAGTAAGAGCTGCACTTAGTATGCAGCTATTTTTGTGATTAATTATGTCTGTAGAGATTTGACTTTTTGAACACTCATCAGAGTATGGCTATAATGATGATACCTTGCTAATAAAAACTGGGGAGCAGAAAGCACAAGTAATGTGGATACTATGGGAAGACAATGTTGCATCCAAGGATGGAAAACAGGCCCTACAAAGATTCAAAGGCCTGGTAAAAGGTGACATTTTTAAGGGTTTAGTGGTTTGGAGCATTCTAAGATACGACCTCTAAGGTAAATGAGAAAGAGGCATTTGATCAACTTCATCAGCTTTTGAAGATAACATATACCACATGCTAGAACACTTTCAACTCATTTATTTAGTAAGTCCAAAGTTGTCCAGTTGCTAAGTGAGGCTCAAAGCAGAATATATCTCTGAAGCAAGTTTAGTTTGAAATATAAGTGACCTTGCCACTTGTACTGTGTGACCCAGCAGATCCCATAGTACTAGAGGTACCTATGGAAGAGACCCCTTCCAAGTCCTAATATGAGAGACGCAGGCATAATTGTAATATTTTGAAGCAAGGCCATGTTATCTACACAAATAACCTTTCAACGTTTAAAAAGTAGCTCCCATTAAAAAATTTAAGCATGGGTCATCAATTGACTATGCTTCCAGAGTTACCCATCATGAGTTAAGAATTATTAGATATAAAGTCATAAAGGCAAGTGGGCACAGCCAATGTCTATTGTGTGTTGGAAAAGGTACATTCTGGAAAGGGCCAAAACAGATCTGGAGACACAAATAAATTAAGTGAAACATAGTCTAGATTCTCATGCTGCCTATGTCTGTTACACCAATGCTTAGATTTCAGTTGAAACCTTTGTCCTTATAGAACATTTCCTGTGAAAAGTTAAGATATAAGGGAAAAAAAATTAACTTGGCTTATTGAATTCAATATGTTTGTGTAAAACATGGACCTCTGCTACCTTACAACCTCACTCTAGGGTGGCCCTGAAACATGGTGGTGAGGAGGAAATCCTCCCATTAGGCAGAACTCCATTAAATTAATCTCAAAGGAGAAGTAGCCTGAGGTAAAAATTTCCACAGATTACTAGGCAGTGGCAAATAGCTCGACTGACTGACTGGGATCCTGGAAAGGGTGATATATGAAAGCAAGGATATATGAGGAAGAAGTATGTGGATGAATTTATAGAAATGTGTATAAAATATGTGGCTATCTTAATTCGTGTCAATCCCTGTCAGAGAGCACCCATGATACCAGAGGCAGTAAATGGCCCAGTGAATAGAATGACTGGTCTAAGTGGAGGTCAACAAGCTCTGCCCTTTGCTACACCAGAGGTTGCACAGAAGCACCATGAACAGAGTAGAAGGCATGGCAGCAGAGATGAAGCTATCCATTGATCTGGCAATATGGAGTTGCTGTCACCAAGGTTGATTCTAAGTCTCACAGAGAATCTGATTGATGGTGATGGGATATTGCACAACATTGCTACACATGAGGGTGCCCATTTTATATAAAAGAATGGGGGCAAGGGGCAAATGGCATGGAATCCATTGATTCTACCATATACCACATCACTGACTAGTTGCCAGTTTAATTTAACATGCAAATAGCCTCCTAAAGGTGCACCTAAAACTTCTCACATGTCATGACACTGTGAGGATGGTCACTGTCCTTCAACATGAGGAATATATTTTGAATCAATGGTTTTTATGTGGTGCTGTGTACCTGAAAAGTGGAAGCCACAAGTCTGTGAACCAAGAGGTGGAAATAGACCTTCAACTCCCAGTCTTAGTGATCCAGGTGAGACTTTGCTCTTTCCTAGTCCTACAACTGTAGGTTTTGTTGCCATAGATACATTCTGATTCTTGGTCATCAGGGAGCAAGACACTTCTACCAGGGGACATAGTGATATTTCCACTAAACTTAGAGTTATGGATGCTGACAGGATCCTTATACCAGTGGACCAGCATGCCAAGAAGAGAATGACCATTTTGGCAGGGGAAATTAACCCTGATTATCCACTGCTACATAGTAGGGGCAAGGAGGAGTATTCTGGAATTCAGGAGAATCACAGGAGTGGTGAAAGCTCTTGGTGCTTCCATGCTTAGTGATATCTGCAAACCATGGTCAACTAAAGGTGCAATAAGCAGGGACTCTTGGGTATCAAAATGTCTGCTTTACCCAACAGGGCAAGCCAACTAAGGGTGAGGAGAATCTAGAATAGGTGGTAGAGGAAGCAGATAGTAAGTATCAGTTGTGCAGCAAAGGGGAATAAAACTTGTCCCTCCATCTTCCCTTCAGTTATACAAGTTTATTCTTTAAAGTAATTTTGAATAGCCACTGCCTTAAAGAATCAGTGACAGGACAAAGTGAACTTAACATGTGATATGAGTGGATCTGACTATACTGTAGCAGGTGTTTTTGGCGCTTACCCTTCTTTCTTCTCCCTTACAATTCACGGCACACCAGCCCAACTTTCTGCTGTCAGCACCTGCATTTCTTTCCTAATGACTGACTTTGCCTCTGAAGCCCACTTTATCTGCTTATGCAGCAAGTCAGAAGTCCCAGTGAATCATGCACCCCTTCCTCAAGTGCTGTCTTCACCAAAGGATGGACAGGAGTTGGCATATAAGGATACTGAGCTCCTTGTGCCTCAGTTGGCGTAAGTCTGATGACAGGCTTGTAAGTTTCTCTAGGGGTTTAAGTTCTCATCATCCACAATAGCAGCCAGCATATGGTGCCCCCTTTCCTGACTACATTTCTTCCTCTCTCTGTTAAACTTCCAGACCTCTCTCTTGGGATTTTATTCAATTTCTGTATGAATTCCTTGTACTTGAATCCTTGTATCAATGTCTGCTTCTGGGGGAAACCACACAAAGGACACTGACTATGTCAGAATGCTTAACGAGCTTCCAAAAGTAGCGTTCTTGTGTTTCTGGATCCTGGATTTCCACGCTTTTTTCTCAAATCATGAAGGCAGAAATGAAGGCTTGATGATTGAAGAATGGAAGTAGAAAGAGTGGCTGGTGACTGATGTAAAAGAATCAAGGAGGGCAATCATTATTCCTGCTCCCCAGCCCCATTTTCAGTCTTTCAGCTTTGGTTTCTGCACGTGACCTTGGCCTCTCTGCTCTCTTTCTAGCTAGCTCCCTTCGCCATCCTTGATAGGGCCTCTGTCTCTGAAAACTTCCTTACGAAGTGTTCCAGGCTTGTGTTATCTTCCTTCAGGAAGGTGGAAGAAGAGGAAGAGAGATCATTTTAGAAATACCCACCTCTGTTCTTGCCACCTTGACTAAATTTTTTTATTATTGGTGTTTATTCCTTATGAGTAGATGAATTATCCAGGTATGCAAGTATTTTCTTCAAGAGAAGTAACTCAGGAATGGATAGTTGCCTTTTAAAAGCCTGTGAGAAGAATATTATTCTTATTGTCATTTTCAGATTAAGCACTTTTTCTAAAGTCATACAATAAGTACCTGAAGAAGCCATTGATTTTAATCCAATTCCCTCCATCTTTGCACCTTGAACTGTTCACCACAAAACTACTTCCTCTCATAATTATTATATGTATGAAGGAATAAGATTTCCGTCTCGGTGGCTTATAGACAAAAGCAACTTTATACTTCATCTCAATGTCTTCTTCCCTACCTTTCTGCCCCTTCTCTTCTTGTGACCTCATTTTTTCTGTCCTTCCTTCCTTCCTCTGTCTATAAATAGGAGAGTAAACTGCCTTCTAAATTTCATCTTTCTGGAGTTTCTGACTGAACACTATTGAGGCTATCTTTAAGCCATTATGCCTAATCTAGTTTCTAAAGCCACCACTCACAGAACTCGCTTGCACAGTGTCCATTGCCCATGAGGAAAGTGATAAGCAGCCTCAGTGAGACCTGTTGTTCCCTGTGACCCCAGCTGAGTACTGCCAGCTAGTGTCTCAGCCTCCTTTATGGCCAAGTAATCAATACGTCCCAGTCACTGCAACCGTAAAGGTCCCATTTTGCTCTGTGATTGATGCTCATTAACATTACTGGGAAATCGTTTTCTAGACACCTCAAAGACATAAACATGGATTGGAGGCATATGTGTGAATGTCAATGCTCACGTTTTAGGGTGCTTTCCTGCTCAAATGACATTGGAAGTGAAGGAGCAGAATCTCTTCTAGCTGGGTTCACATTAGCTCATTCTCCCATCGGGTGAGCCAGAGGCTCTTGTACACAATGGGAGCAGCTGGTACACAGGAGACTGCACTAGGAAGGGCTCATCACTGTAGTAAAGTGGCTTGACGTACTTGGGGTGGGGGAGGAGGATGGTGGGACAGACAATATTCTTGAGAATTTTTCAGTTTTATATAATAATTTTAGTTGTTTATTTTCTTGATTTCTAGAATAACTATAAGCATAATCAAGATCCTGTACATAATCACCTAATGACCCCAATGATGGCATATACAACACCTGTTTTCAAATGCATTTATGGCAGTGAGTGCTAGTTAGTACTGTTCCAATTGTCTTAGGTTAAAAACCAACTAAACAACATCAGTAAAAGCAAGAGGACTTGGTGAGAAATATTGTGTTTTTTCTTCTTGAAAATCAACCACTACGCAAAGGTTATGCAATAGTTCCAAAAGAGGAAAGTTGAGGAATAATCGAGTAATTACATAGCACTAGGTACTATGTTCAAGACAAATAAAACATCCTACACTCTGTACATAAGGTTTATATTCATACTGGGAACAACCATTTACTGTAATCAAACAGCATTATGAACCACATTAAATAAATATTGATACCAAATTTTATTTTTATAGTTTTACACTTTGCAATATTTTAAATTATTTTCAGTCATATAAAATCAATAAACATGAAATTTTAAGAACACAGGTAATAGTGCAGTAAAGAAAATTCAAATAAACACTACAGGTCAGAGAGTGATTTATGTTTTTTCCTTTTAAAAGGGGTTTATACATTATTGATGCCTGAGAGACTCTGACCTAAATACGAGAGCTACGTGTCTCTCTTTCACCGCTGATCCGCAGATCGCTTCTTAGGTAGCAGAGTCGTTGTAATGTATGTTACTTCATGTTAATACATTTTTATTGTGATTATTCTTTTCTTTTTGTTCTTTGATTTTGCTCCTCCAATACTGTTTCCTAAAGCCACATGGAGATCCTTGTTGTTAGATATAATATGCTTCTCTTTATTTGCACACATTCATGGGGTTTTAAATGCTTTTGGAACTTTGAATTGGAGAGCAGGATGATGGGAAGGACATAAGCCAAGAATCCCTTGGTGCAAACGTAGCTCTACCAGCCACCCGCTGTGTGATTTGGCGGCAGGAATATCACCTCTATGAGCTTCAGTTTCTCAACTCTAAAAAAGTAATAGTAGAATTTAGATCAGAGGGTTGTGTTGCAAGTTAACAATTCAATTATGTGATGTGGCTGACTCATAGTGGGCCCTCCATAAAGAGTGCTTTGTTGCCTTTCTCCCTAACACTTAGAGCCAGTTATACTCCACATAAGAAAATCAGTGCTGCTACATTACACTGATATCTTCCATTTGAACAAACTGCCATTATCAAGTTTGAGAAGAATTCTAGATTTGATGATTTATCGCCAAATGTTATTTGCTGTTATAAAAAATACCCTTGCAAATATCAAAGAGTGAGGCTTCCCCACCTCTACGAAACACTAAACAACCAAGAAGCCTCAGTCAGAAGGAAAGAGCAAGTGAAGGAGTAGTGTTGACAGTCTGAAGGAGAATGAAAGGGCATCCGTGGGAGGGCCTCAAAAACAAATCACTTGAGTTCAGTTACCTTTTGAACTCATGCTGCTACGTGCTGGCTACTTTTCCAAGAACTAGGAAGGCATTGAACAAAATGGTGAAATGACGGTTTCCACAGAGCTAGCATACCTCTGGAGAAATGGTGGGGAGGCAGGTGATAAACAAGTAAACATATATGTGTTATATAAGGTCACAGAGTGATAAGTGCTGAGGGAAAAGTAAAGCAGCCTATTCATTCCCTGCTTCATAGAACAGTGCCAGGCATGCAACCGGCACTCAGTAAATATTGCTCCCTTTATGTGTGACCCACGCCAACAAAATTGTAACTCTTGCCACACCCTGATCCTAAACTCCAGTTTCATTGGTTTACAGGCGTATTGTATGTGGAATTGGTTATATTCCAATTTCTACCACTCATATCTACTGAGGGCCTATTATATGCCCGAAACTGTTCTAAACTTGGAACAGTGTATAGTTCACTAAGTCGCTCATACTCTAGGAAGGTAGACAATTAGTAATTATTAAGCAAATTATATAATATGATTCATAGCGATAAGTTCTATGAAGTGAAATAAAACAGTTTTGGGAGAGACAGGCGTGGGGTCTACAGCTTTAAGCGTGGTCAAAGAAGTCTTTGAGAAGTTGACATTTGAGAAGATACTTGAAGGAGGTGAGGAGAAAGCCATGTGTATATTTAAGGGATCCAAGTGGAAAACGTGGCAAGACAAAAGTCATGAGATGGGAGCGTGTCTGGTGAGCTCAATAAATAGGAAGAGGAGCATTGTGGCTGAAGGAGGTTGAGGAAGGAAAAGATTAATAGGACAGAATACCAGAAACGTAGTGTTTAAGACCAACTCTGCTGTGAAAAAAAAGAGACCACACACACAAAATTTTAAAAGTAAGACTTTATTCTTTATAAGAACTACACTGAAAAAAGGAAGAAGAAAACTATTCACCAACCAAGGGCTAGAGATCATAACTCAATTTCTTAACACTTCAGAATTAAAGGCCTTATTTTATATAAATATACTCAAGACTCCCTTCAGGACTTGCACTGTGGTCACCAGGAGAAGAAAAGGCCAAGTGATACATGATAATTAGGTAGAGAAAGTGGGATGATGCTCAGCAGTGCAGAAAGAAGTCGTAAGGTGACATATTTCAAATGAGTATTGGAAGGGTATAAATTGGAAAGGGGTCACCGGTATTTGTTCAGTAAAATACCGAAGATTTAAAAAGGGATTGTTGTACTTGTCCAGAGCAGTAAAACATTGAAGATCTGTGTCAGGAGTCAACAAACCTTTTCCATAAAGGACCAGTTAGAAAATATTTTAGGCTTTTTGGGCCATATGGTCTCCATTGTAGCTATTTAACCCTGTCATTATAGCTGAAAACAACCACAGACAATATGTAAACAAGTGAACATGGCTAAGTTCCGATAAAACTTTATTTACAAAACCTGGTGATGGGCTGGATTTGCCCTGCAGGCCATGAGTTGATGACTCCTGATCTATATTAAAGAACTACAAAGGGAGGACAGTGTTTGCATAGAGGGACAAAACAATAATGATCCCTTTGTTAGTTGAGATTTTAAACTTTTATACTAGGTGAATGTTTGATTTTCTAATCAGATGACACAAGACATTGGAGGGCATCATCATAAAGACTTGGCTTTTACTCTGAAGAAGATAGGGAGCCATTGGAGGACATGACTCAGAGATGTACAATGATACTGAATTTCATTCCTTATTTACTCTGGCTGCTGAGTTGAGAATGGGTAGCAGGGAGAAGGGTAGAAGCAGGGAGACCAGTAAAGAGGCTATTGGAGTAATCCAGGTGTTATGGGTTGAATTGTTTCTCCCAAAAGATATTGAAGTCATAACTCCCAGAACATCAGAATGTGACCTTATTTGGAAATAGGGTATTTACAGAGGTAATCAAGTTAAAATGAGGTCATTATGGTGGGCCCTAATCCAATATGACTAGTGTCCTTATAAAAAGGGGCAATTTGGACACAGACATGCACACGGGGAGAATACTTTGTGAAGATGAAGACAGAGATCAAGATGATACATATACAAGCCAAAGATTGTCTATAAACCACCAAAATCTAGGAGAGAGGTATATAACAGACTCTCCTTCACAGCTTTCAGAAGAAATCAACCATGCCAACACCTTGATCTCAGACTGATAGCCTCTGGAATTGTGAGACAATGACTTCTCTTTTTTAAGCCACTCAGTTGGTGGTACTTTGTTATGGCAGCCCTAGAAAACTAATATACCGGGTGAGAGATGATGCTGGCTCAGACAATGACAGCAGCAGTGAGCAGTCATTGAATTCTGGATATATTTTTAAAGAAGAGTCAACAATAGTTGCCATTGGATTGAATGTGAAATGTGAGAGAAATAGAGAACACAAAGGTGACTCCAAACTTTTTGGAAGGATTGAATTAGAAGTAACCAAGATGAGGAAGACTATAGAGGAGCTGAGTTTTAGTTGAGAGAGTTTAGGATTTCTGTTTTGGATATGCCAAGATTGAGATGCATATCAGATAGTGAGAAGTCAGGAAAATTTGATTGATTTTCTGCAGGCTGGTCTCTGGGTCTCCTGCATAGTCATATGGAAACTGGCCATAATTAAGAGCTTAAGGCAATGCATTTTTCAATAGATGAAGGCTAGAAGCCAATGATTTTCCCCAACATGTAACTTCAATCCCAAGGCCTTGGACACCTCGGTCATGCAGGGAAGGAGCTGGTGCTCCCCTATCACAAATGCTGAGATGAAGCAACAGGAAGGGAGGCCACGTTTCTGCCATTTTATATTGCTATAACCTTAAGTCACCAACTTCAGCCCCCTGATTATGCCAGGAAATTAACTAGTATTCTCCTACCAACAAGTGATGAAGTGGCAGAACAAGGCCAAGATCCCTTGTTCTATTGCCATTGGATTCCAGCCCTTGATCTCAGACTAAGGGTAATGCTTTTCCAATTATGTAGCTTAACATTCCTTGGTCCAAGAGCTGAGGTCCGTCTCCTCAAATCTGATGTGTAACCCTACTAGATATACCCCTGTGTGCCATTGTGGAATGAAGCGGCAATGGTGAATCACACACTTGTTAATGTTGCTAACTTCATCTGTTTTCCCCAATAAACTCTTTAGCAAATGCCTGATGTGTGTGCTATAATGATTCACCCTGGTTTGCTAGAAAATTGATTGAGCAAACAATATCAAGCCTCGTAGCCACAATGACCTTCTGAAAGTAAAATCAAGGTTCTTTAGAGATATATCATATCCAGGTTCAAGGAGATATGAAGCCCATCTTTTGGTTGGGAAAAGTCTGCTTGTGATGTCCTGGCCTGTCATCTTCAAACATCAGAATGGCAACTCATCACAGGCCCTGGGAAATATCTCTCTGAAGTCCTACGGATTTTCTGAGATAATGTCAGTCTTGGAGGGAGTTGTCCAAAAGAAGATGGACTCCACAGAGAAGAAAGCTGAACCAGCACCCCGATAAAATTGCGACTTCAAAACTCTAGTGGGTAACATATGATCCATGATAACACACATCTTACTCTAAAGGTGTTAAACTTATCCAAACAGGACCAAACAAATGGACAACTTCTCTGACCTCCCTCCTGCTATTGGGACAGTACAATGTTGCTAGTGCATTGAAAGCACTGGTAAAAAGAAGCAAGGAAGAGGGACGTCTGAGCTCTTGGGTCAATATGACTACACCTCCCTCCCATTAAGGAAGATGCCTCCAGGAGAGCATGTAAACCAACAAAGCCTTTAGGAGGGCCTCTCCAAATTGCTCCCTTCTCAAAACACTTTTTATGACTTTTAGATTGAAAGATTAAATATAATGAATTGATTCATTCAGCTCTGTAAAAAATATTAGGTTGTGGAAGACCCTCCCACAACCAAAGTGACAACTAAGTACAATTACAGAAGAAATATTAAAGGAGCTATGGACCATTTGGAAGACAGGGATAAATGGGACACTAAACTTGTACAGCATCCTTCTGAGACTAGTATAGTATAAAATTCAGTCTAGTAATGTGGCCCCAGGATGAAACTAGCCAAGTGTTTCCTCAGACTTCAGGGTCATCTGATACCCTCAACATTAACAAGAAAGCACAGGTTATCCAACTGTGGGTGCCCCCTTACCGTCTACAACTCTTGAATTTGTGAGACAACTCTGTTTCCTATTGGCATATCCAGATATTATCCAGTCTTAAAATGGAACCTCTTCAATATTTGTCCACAAAATTCTAAGTCACCCAGCATGCATCTAATGACTCTGCCTCGTCATTTATATCTTCTGCAGAAAATGAAAACAATAGAATGGCAAAATAGCTAACAAAAACAAATGTTCTAACCGGGTTCTGGCCACTCACTGGTAAGCTGGCTGGATGCCAAAATACAGGCATCCCCTGTAGCAGTCCGTTTGTTCTTAGCTGTCTGTTAGCAACCAAAGAGTCAGGCTATGGGAAAGTGTCTGGAGCAGCACAACATGGATATCCCTTCACACAGTTCTCTTTCACTTCTTACTCAGTGATTCTCAGTCTGTTAGAAGTCTGGGCAGCATCATGCACCAGGATGTGAGTGAATGTTACCCGTTATCACTGCCATATTCTGTTGGGAATTTGAGCCCCACCGTGGCAGGAACATATCCTTTGTCTTTACTGTTTCCTGTTATGTTGTGTGTTTTATCCAGATATTCTGCCAGGTGGACACTGGGCTGGCCCACATGGCCCTCACAGTGTGGGTGTAAATGAGTGCACTCTGACCATCACAGGCAGGAAAGTGCGTAAAGTTGTGACGGCAATGGGAAGAAGTCCCTTGCCTACTTGGATAAGAATACCTGAAACCTTGGGAAGTTGTGGTGGAGACGCATAATAACAGTTTGTATTTGAATCCTTCAAAAAGGATTGTCTCCTGGGCTGTCTCCAATTATTTGGTGCTCCTTTCACTGATAGCTACCTGCTCTGCTGTTTTGTTACAGTGCTAGATACTGCAGCCAATATCTGGTGTAGCAGGAGGGAGAGCCAGTAGCCATTCCAGCCCCTCCTAATGATATTACTATGCTCTCAATGCCTCCCAGATACCTGGTACACTCCATTAAGTCATACCACTCAACTCTTGTCAATTAAATTGTCAAGTAATTTATTGTCAACTATGGATTCTAGGAACTGAGGCCAAGCAGGGCATGCAGATAACAGGCATAGAAGGACACTTGGAAGGAAGTTCTCGAGGTTTGCTTAGATATTTCTCACCACCCCACAACCCCCATCTCTGCCCTGCAGTGCAATTGCAGATTCTAGCCTTGCTCAGTTCCACACAAAGCATATCCCTACAAGTGAGAACTCCTTTGATGGATACGTGACAATATCTGGTCTGGGCCATGTGCTCTTCCTAGTCTGCTCATCATGTATGCATAAATGACTTCCCCTGGCTGCCATGGGTGAAAATAACCCATATTCTCAGGGGATTGCATCCAGCCATTCCCAAGTTTTACAGGAATCCCTTCAATCCCCCTATACTCACCCTCTGGTCCAGGTGGAAAGTACAAGTGAGACATCTTCTGGTGAAGATGGAAAGATGGAAGGCAGACTACTCTACAACTTTAGGCATTGTCTTGGTCTCGAACCGGGGATAATTGAGATGATATTGGTGATATTAATTCTGTCAACCATTCTCTCTCTCTCATTTTATATTTCACAGAAGTAGGCATTCTCTTATCTAAAGACACTAATTAAAGTTCTTGAAGTATTTTTTTCACTTTCCATGAATTTTCTGTTTCCTCTATGTTCCTTTTTTTTCTTATTTCTTTGTTAGTTTGGCTCCATATTTTTCACATTAGAGATTTTCATCAAATATCTACTGATTTGTGGATGTGTACTCATAGTTAAGAAGAGGGCGTTAAAAAACTAACTGGAAACTCTGTAAATGTGAAGGAGTGGTGGGCTTCTCATCTGGTAAACCTGATATAGCTGATCTGCTTGGTCAGTTTCCTGGAGGCCCTCAAATGTCAGTGTTTAGTTATTTTCCCTTGCACTGATCGCTCTCCTCTGAAACAATATTTCCAATCTACAAATGTGGGAGCAAACTAAGGGAAGGATAACTTGGATCCCCCCATTTAATTTGTAGACTTTTCTTCAAACCACTTTTTCCAGAATGGAGTCTTCATTCACAGCAGTGCCTGGTGTCCAGAGTTTCTGAATCAATGTCTCTAGAAGACAGACCTTCAGTCTTTTGTGTAGTTGAGGAAAGAACAATGATGCAGAAGCAGTGGATAGAGAAAAGAATCTGAGCATCTAACTGCTTCTTAAGGGTTCTTTCAACCATACCTGGTCTTTATAGCCCCACCTGCTCTCTCACATTCAGAAGTCCCGGGGCTGCCAATCTCTGAATCCTTATGAATTATGATGGAAAAATCATCTTGATTGTGTATGCAGATCTCCCCAGCTCACTATTGGAAACATTTCTATACTTTTGTTTTGTTGTTGTGCCTGCTGAGTCAGTTACTACTTGTCCATCTGCTTCCTGGTTTCCAGTTTCCAGTATTTTGTTACGGCTGCCTCTTCTTTTGTTTACTTTATCCACATAGGTTGGTGCTTTTTAAAACATATCTCTACTCTTATTTTGAGGTTTCTATGAGGAATGGAGATTTACCCAATATATATGTCCAACTTTTGAAAATTTAATTCCATGGCTGTGGTGAGCTTTAAATTTATATATGAATCAGTCCAATATCCTGATTCTTCAATACTCCAAACTACCCAAGAAGCTGAAGTGTGGGAGTGTGTGTGTGTGTGTGTGTGTGTGTGTTTGCAGTATGTAGAAATTTTATTTTCAAATTATGCAGATGAAAACAGGAAGAGCGATCTCACCAATATAAACAACTACTATATTTTTTTAGTACTTATGGCAGGCATTTTGCTAAATGTTACATGTGTATCATTTTATTTAATCCTCACAACACTACTGGAAAGCAGGTTTTATGATTCTTCTCATTTTACGGATGAGCACCCTGAGTCTTAGAGACTTTCAGTAACTTACCTAAGCTACTAAGTGTCAGAGTTAAGGTTTTCCAGTTCTATGTGAATCCACAGGCCACCCTCTGAATGTGTGAGTCACACTGCTGTAGAGATTTTGATAGCTGAAAGACCCACAGTAGCCAGAAGGCGGGCTCAGTGATTTTGTGCTCCCAACCCCTCTTGAATTCCCCCACAAAGTTACAGAAGCAACTCTTGGATGGTACAGCAGGTGCTCATCTGTTATTCTAGTTTGTTTTCCATGGATTCTCCTCTGTCAACCACATAGAGTATGACAGAGGGGTTCACAGAAGAGTTTGCTTACCCTCCTTATCCTCCCAAGTTATGCCATCAGCCTGATTATTATGCAAATATTCATGTCACTCTCTCTTCCTTGCACCATTGCAGTAGGCTCTCAATGCATTTCTGAGACTTCATTCTCTCTTCCTTTTGACATAAAACTCCATAAAAATACATTTGAATATTACTTAACAAGATATAGATGCTTTGCCATAGATTGTTCGATCCTCACAATAAACCTAGCCTGCTAATTTTACAGAGAAGGGAAACAAAGCTTACAGAAATTAAGTAGCATTCCTTCATTAAATCAAGAAATAAGTGGTACAACTGGGACACAGAGGGGAGGTTGTGTCACTAAACCCAGTGCCCATTCCATTACAACAAATTGGCTTCTTAATTGGAAAGTCAATTGCCAAGTTAGAAACTAAGAATGTATGTGTCATTTCTCAGCTCACAAGTCTTCAGTGGCTCTCCACCACATACAAATTAGGGTACCAATACTGAGTCCTGCAATTTCATGAGGCTATTCAATTTCCATAGCCTCCTCTCTTCGCTTTCCTCCAAATCTACCTAAACTTAAGCTCTAGATAGAGGTTAGAAACAAGCCTTCCAGGGCCCATCTCCAGTCTGCTGACATGTTGGTTTGGCTCACACACAATTGTTTAAATGAGGAAATTAATCAGAACCAGTCAACAATTGGCTGGAACTATGTAACAGCTGCTTTCTTAACCAGAATCTGAAGCTGCCAACTTTGCACTGTCCTCCCCACATCCTGGTGTCGTACACCCATCATGCTTCACATGTGTGCATTACCTGTTAGACCCACATACACTGGTGAGGTTGTGGCCACTGTCATACGTGGTTTGCGTCTAACATTTATCAATATTCAAGAGACCCTACATTAAATTTCAAACTAAAGTTTTTGTTGTTCTCAAAATGTTTAAAAAACTCCTGGAGATACTTGCTAAAAGTGCAGTTTCACGGGCTTCACCCAGATGTGCTATATAGAATCTCTTGCATGGGACTTTGAAATTTTCATTTTCAGTAAGATACCTAGCATTTGTTATGTATACTAACATTTGAGAATCAGACATTAGATAAGGTTAACTACACTCTGTGTCTCCTGTTTTCTCAACACAGGCCACATTCCCTGCCTCCACATCTCTGCTCTTACTCTCCCCCTTGGCTGGAATCTCTTCCCTCTTACCGTTCTAATTCTTTTTGTTTGTTTGTTTTCACAGCATACTATTTAGAGGAATTTTCCACTAAGATCAAGGATACTTCCTTCTCCCTTTTAAGGCTCCAGGCTAATTGTAAGATCTTTTTATAAAGCAATGAATAAAATTTTCAGAATTCCGAGACACCACACAAAAGGAATTGTCAATAAAATTCCTTTACTTTCTATTCAAAACAATTTACTAAGGAGATATTACTTGATAATTACCAACGCTGATTGTCAGTCCTTTTGTCTAGAGCCCTCTCTCCTCGAGTTCAAGCAGAGATAAGCAAATATATCTATATCTAGAAATCAAGATCCAGTGATACCCCATGGTCACTGTGTGTCACCTGGAACTTACCTGCATCCCTCTTCTATAGTCAAGATAATTAACAGTGAGGACATCCAACAACAACTTTTCCTTCCTCATTTGGCTCACTGAGAGATGGCCTTGATCTATTCTCTTACAGAGACTCTACCAAGAAACAACCATGTAAATGTTCTCATAACATAACGCAAAATTTGAAACCTTATAAAGTTTCCTTCTCTTTCCCTATTGATGTGTTTTACGGGTAATCTAATACCAATAGCCTGACTTAAGCCTTATAGTTCTCTGTATCCTTAACGAGAATTGAAAATTCTATGTTTATAAATAAAGGAAAAACTGTCCCATGGCAAATGGTCAAAATACACCTTGGCCCAAAAAGGCTGGATTGTACAAAGGTCTTCTACCACCCCCTTCTCTTGCCCAATAAAAAAAAATATTTTTGATATAAGGAGAGAACCTTACATATTGCACAAAATTTGATATCCAAGCAATGCCATTTCTGATTTGTTCATTTATATATTCACTGACTTTTTATTTACTATTTCATTTAAGCATTTAGTGTCATCAAATGCCTGTTACTTTGCTATGCACCAGAAACACAGACCTGTATAAGACTATAAGCCAGCTTTTAAGTGACAGAATTCTAATTATCTCCTTTGTGAAATTTTGCTGCACCTACTAAATAACTCCTTTCTTTAACTTATTTCACTCTGCTTGTGTTTTTATGTATTTCTTCTTTCTGCTCCCAATACCCACTTTTCACTCAATTTTAAACTCTTTGATGGAAAGGCCTGTGCTTTATTCACAACACCAATTATGCTGTCTGACAAGCAATACTGCTGAATACATATTTTCATTTGGGTTGGTACTGAACTCTCAAGGAAATGGATAGATATGAAATACAGAATGAAGAGAAACAAATTATCTTACTATTCTCTAAATTTTTCTTCAGACTCAATTCCCTTTCTGCCTATTTTTACTATCCAAAGTCTATACTCACACTTATGAAAGAATTGCCTGTTTCTGAAACTCACTATTGTGTCACTGGGTATCTATCTCTTGGCCAGTTTCTTGCACTAGTTTCCCCATCTTTTCAGTATTCAGATCCCTCAAGATGCTATCTAACTTGTTGTGGCAAGTTGCTTTCTTTCATCTTACCATACACTATCTTCAAACTTTTTAATAATCATTCATAATATTTACAACATAAGAGCAATAGAAACCTAAAACCACCCATCGGAAATGTGACTTGTTTACTTGGGGTGTTTATCAGTCCTCTGTGCAGAAGCGAGCTGCTATCTTAGGCTATTGATATTTGCAGTGCACGTTTCCAGGAAGAGCATGATTGCAGGGGACACTTAAAACCTAAGCTCCGTATTAGTGAAGAAGGAGGCCCTGGGGTGTGCTCTCAAGAACCCAAGAACCTTTCAAATTGAAGTGCTTTAGAGTTGCTGTGTATGCGTGCACCCACCCACCCACACGCACGCGTGCAAGTGTGTGTGCATATTTTGTGACAATCTGAAGTTTGGGAAACCAAATGTTTTTTTAAAAAAATAACTGATTTTCATGTTATCCTGAAGTTCTGTTCTTCAGGTAAAAGCTAGCTTTATTAAATTCCATATGGGGAAAATTACACTCTAACCATCGCCATGGCAACTAGAGACCTCATCTATTATTAAGCTAGAAACACACTTGGTCTGTAAGAGCAATGCCTCTCCATCCATCCCCCAGAGGTGAAAGGACTCAGCTTCCGGTAAAAGAACACTCTGCTTATGAAGCTGCATCTCTGCACAGTTTTATTTGTTTCATAACATCAAGGCAAGGCTCTGCATTGCTGGAT